>NC_135480.1:4664508-4917008 GCF_052094955.1 Ictidomys tridecemlineatus | reverse complement strand
TCGAGAGGCCCTGTATGCTTGTGAAGTGTCCTCTGCACCCGAGATGTCATTTGGAAAATCAAGCTCCGTGGCTGCTTTATCCTGAGCAGCATGAGGCTGCAGCCAGGGCCCTGTGCCCACTGCTTTGCTGCTAAGCCGCGCCCAGCCTACGCTTCAGGAGCGCGATCGGCTTTAACCAGAGAGGTGAGCATCGGCTACGTCAGCTGTGGCCCTGTCACAGCTGGTCACCTCTGGGGATGCCTCGTCTACTCTCCGGCACGCAGTCATCTCCTTCACTTTAGCTGCAGAAGTCGAGCTTCTAGGCCTGGATATGCGAGCCACTGCTGGCTCTCCCCTGCCACACAGTGTCACAGTGACATGTCCCCGACCTCTCTGCACCTCGTTTTCTCACCTGTGCGAAGGGGCGACCAGTGGGAAACTCCAGGGGCCTATGATGCTCTTAGGCCAGTGGAGGGCACAGAGCCAACTCAAAAGTCAGCTGTCCCCATAGGGACACCACACACTGTCAACGTGACACACTCACATTTTACCATAAAGGGTTCAGTTACAGCAGGGCACACCTGAGCCGAAGCCACAGTGACTTCCACTGCTCCACAGCGACCTCAAGGGCCCATTCTGGAGGCCACCCTCCCTCCAAAGGCAGCGAGTCCACTCTGTCCCGGCACAGGCTGCACCTGCCACGCGAAGCCAGAATGTGCACGCGGGGCCCGGCCACAGCGCTCCAGTGGCCGCTGGGTCCCTGCTAGGGAAGGGGCTGTCAGAGGCAGAGGGGCAGGAGTGCACCCAGTGCTTCCAGGGCCTGTCAGCTCTGTCCTCGTGGAGTGACAGGCTCCCCTCTGCTCCTCTCCCTAGCGCCCGTTCCACACAGGACCCGCGTCTGCCAAGGGGGTCTGCTGAACTCACCCCCAGTGCCCAGTGGACATGCTCCGGGCGCCGTGGTCACACCAGCCCAGGAGGCTGTACCTCTGGTGCCGGCGGCAGCTTCCCGCCTTGGTGAAGGAGCCCGGGTGCCGGGCACAGCGCGGCCTGGCCTACCTTGTAGTGCGCCAGCTGCAGGGCCAGCTGGATGAAGGCGTCGGGGCTCGTCCGGCATTTCTTGATCATCCCTTTACCAAAGGCGTCGAACGGGAAGGAGTAGATGTCCACATCATTTGCCAGAAGATTCGCGCTGTTCAGGGACGTCTCGATCACCTCCTGACACTGCAGGGAGGGGAGAATCCACTGCCTCAGCGGGACGCAGAGGCGCACACCAGGTCCCAGGAGCCTCCGCCAGGCCAGGGGTTGGGACCATTTTCCAGCAGCTTCTCTGGATAAATGACCCAGAAGCCCCTACAGGGCAGCAACCCAGGAGCAGTGGGGACTCCAGCCGGGTGGGGTCTGGGCACACAGGTAGGCCTGGGCTCCGGGAGCCCAGCGAGACCCCATCGGGCACCTCGGTCCAGGCTTTGTGTTACACAGCCCAATGTTGGCGTGTGGTGGCAATGGAGCCACCCAGGACATAAGTGAACGGCCGTGCAAGGGAACATCACTGTCACACAGGGGAACAGGAGCAGGAGGCTCAAGGGCTGTGCCACAGCAAAAGCCACCAGGTGGAAGGGCTGCCAGCAGCACGACCCAACCACAAGGCCCCCGGAAAGGACTGGAGCTGCTGGGGCTGGGAGAGGGATGGCCCAGCATCCCCGGGGGCCAGGGGATGGCCAGGCAGTCACCCTAACCAGGTGGGGCTCAGATAGTGGGTACAGGGCAGGCGCAATAGCAAGAGTCACCCTGGTGTGACAGCGAGAGGGACCCAGTGTGTCACTGAGTGACCCTGATGTGACACCAAGGGACCCTGGGGTCACGGGGGGACCCTCAGGGTGAATGGCGGGCTCCAGGGATGGACATGTGTCCACGCGGGTCAAAGACTGCAGGGCGCCTGGCTCTGCCAGGTGCTGGTGGAGGGAGGCGCGGGGCTGTGGGAGGAGGCGCGGGAACCCGTCTCTTCCTCTTGATTTTGCTGTGACCCTAAAACAGCTCTAAAAATATAAAGATAGGGCTGGGGCTGAGGCTCAGAGGTAGAGCACGTGTCTAGCATGCATGAGGCACTGGGTTTGATCCTTAGCACCTCATAAAGTAAAAAAAAAAAGACATTGTGTCACCTATAACTTAAAAGTAATTATTAAAAAACAAAGACTATTTAAAAATGTTTTTTGCAATGAATGAAAAGTGGCCTGATCAGCTCCCGGCCCAGGGGCTGCCAGAGGCCACACCTGTGCACGACCTCACGCCGCCACGGTGGCCAAGTGCTTCTGGGCCCTGGTTCCTGCCTGGACCAGGAGAGAGTCCGGACGGCGCTTTCCACCCTAAAACTCTTTCCCATTTAGGATAGGTCAACTCTGGGTTTGGTTGGGTTTTCCTTCTTTGTTGCCGACAGCTTACAGACACCCAGTGAAGTCGGAGCTGGAATTTCTCCGGAAAGCTTCAAATGAAGAGACACCTCCCGGGGCAGCCCCGGGCCCTGCTCAGCTCCCCGGAGTCAGGAGCACCCAGGGCCTGCGTCGCCCACCTCCCAGCCAGGCCGCGGCAGCGATACCCTGACTTACCGCTTCCGGGATGTCCCACTGCAGCCTGGTGGGGCAGGGGATGCTGGGGTTGGGGTCCCCTTTGCAGTGACCGTCCTCCGTGTACCCCAGCTGGAAGCAGTCGGTGGCCATGACGTACTGTGAGGAGGAAGCAGGCGTTGGAGGGTGGAGACCCAGCCTCAGCCCCTCCCCATCCCGCTCAGCACTCAGCTCCCGGGCCCCGACCCTGGGCCACACAGTGCCTTCTGCAGTGACCACCAGCCGGGTGTCCTCACTCGGTCCAGTCCCGGCACCACTGCTGAGGATCCATCCCCTTGGGTGCCAGCTGCAAGCTCCAGGTTGTGCCCGTGCCTCTGACTGGCTATGAACGGGGTCCCCATGGTCCTGGGTCTCACTGGTCTGCAGCGCAGGTCCCAGCCTCAGGCGACACCCACCCCTGCGGTCGGCTCACTCTCAAGCCTGTGACTTGGGCCGTCAGGAACATGGCGCAGGGCAGGGCCCAGGACAGGTGCGGGCTCTGTGCCCTCCCTAGGCGCTCCCCCTAGCGTCTCTTCGTGGCCTCTGCCCAGGAGCTCCCGAGCCCTGTCCTTCTGGGATTTTGCTGGTGACCAACTTGGCCTCCAGTCCCTCACCTCCCAGAAGCCCAGCCCCTGGTCCTGCCCTGTCTCTGCTGTGGCCGGCCACCTGAAGCCTCCTGAGGGCTCCAGCCTCCGCCAACTCACGAGCACATACTGTCACCTGAGATGCGAGGTTCAGGAGCCGACACCAGGAAGCAGGGAGACCCACGTGCCTTGACCACCTCGGGGGTCACTGGCTGCAGGTCCCACCAACTGCATGGCTTCCGAGGGGAACACACCCCTTCCCTCTGAGAGCAAGCATTGAGATGGGCACTCGCCGCGCACTTTTGAGTCAGTGCATGCCCAGGGCTCAGAGAGGTGCGGCCCCTCCCTCGTCTGGAGGCCAGGAAGGGGCTGGGGGTCCACAGCTGGTCAAGGTCACACAGGTCACAGCAGAGCAAACCCCAAGCCACAGAGCCTCTTGCTAGTCCAGGCTCCATGTAGGGCCTCTGCAGTCATCGTCCTCCCCTCAACCACTTTTGTCCACCTGCTGTGGTGACCGCCACACCCACGTGCGCACAGCAGGAAACTGGGCCTGGGAAGTGAGTGCGTTCTCTGTGTCCAGCTCCTCTGAGCCGCCACCAGACCCAGGCAGAGTGTCAGGACAACTCCAGGCGGCAGCTCCTCAGGGCACACTGGGCACCACACGGCCGGCATGGCAGCAACGTCCACCCGTCCCCGAGGACCGCGGCGCAGCACATGACCCACAGCTGCACTCCCGGGCCCAGGCTCAGAGATGAGGGTGCTCCCAGCAGCACTGCCCGCAAGAGCCCCCGTGCACAGACACACGCCCTCCCACGGGGCACAGAGGCGCCCCGGCGGCACCGCGGAGTTCTACGCAGCCACCAAGAGGAACAGCTCCCCAGTACATGCCGTGACCTGGGTGACCTGGACAACATCACACTAAGGGAAGGCTGGACACTGAATGTCCAGAATGGGCACATCCCCCAACAGGGCAATCAGGGTTACTGGGGGCTGGGGAGAGGGGTGCGGAGGCTTTGGGGGAGGGTAACAATGTCTAGAATTCAATACTTGGTGAATATTCCAGAAACCACTGACCTGTAAACTTAAAAAGGGTGGGTTTATGGTTATGTGTTATATATAAATTTAAAAGTAACCCAAAGAGGGCTGGGGCTGGGGCTCAGTGATGGGGCACTTGCCCAGCATGTGTGAGGCACTGAGTTCTGATCCTCAGCGCCACATAAAAATAAATAAAGGTACTGTGACCATAAAATATAAAATAAATAACAAAAAGTGCCAGGTACAGTGGATGCGCCTGTAATCCCAGAAGCCTGGAGGCTGAGGCAGGAGGATCACAAGTTCAAGGCCAGCCTCAGCAACTTACAGAGGTCCTAAAGTGAGATCCCAACAAAAAAGGGGTTGGGGTGTGGCTCTCTGGTTAAGCACCCTGGGTCCAAGCCTGGAATCTAACAATAATAGTGAATTATTCTGAAGAGAATTCTGTGCTCAGGGAACTTGCCTTCTAGAGTAGGTGGTCCGCCAGGTGAGGTGCTGGGAAGGGAAGGGAGGGAGCCACCTGTACGCAGGCTGGGGCTCCTGCAGCCCTGAGAAGCCCAGAGGCAGGCTGCTTAGCCCAAGCCGGGCTGCACCTGAGCTCCCCACACCTCCCACACACCTCACCACAAGAAATGCACCAGGAGCAGACAGGAGCTACCTCCACCAGAACTGCTGCTGATGGCCACTGCGGGCTTGGGTCAGCCTCACCTGAATGCAGCAGCAGGCCTTCACACTGAGAGCCCCGGCCCCTGGCCCTTCTGTCAGCCGGACAGTAACAGCTGAACACCACGTCTAATCGGCCTGTCCGAGACTGGACCCCTTCATCCTGACCGTATTCAGAATGCCTAGAAAAATCACCCTGACCTCACAAACCTCCTGCAGGATCCCTCCTTGATGACCGTGCCCGATGAGCCAGACTGCCTGGGGTGCAGCTTCCCTGCTCAACAGCAGCTCCTGCGCTCAGGGTCCTCTGAGGGCCCCCGGAGCAGGACCCAGCAGGCCGCACCGTGAGCGCTGTGCATGGACTTGGGGTGGGCCTCCGCTGCCGTGGCCAGGGGCGCCAGCTGCATTTGCAGCTGACAGGCCCTGGGCTTCAGTGGGCCTCTGCAGGGGCCTGGTGGGAAGAGCCCCGACTGCTTTTCCTCAGGGGCCAGGGTCCTGGGGTCACACGCTGCGGAGAAGCTGGAACGCCTTGCTTCTCCCATGCTGAAAACCACCCGTGGGGCGGCTGCCGGGGTCCTGCACCCACCCAGAGGTCAGCTGAGAGGCGAAGGGAAGCAGGACAGGTGGTCCAGATTAGCCAACGGTGAGGTCCTCCGGGGGAGGGGTGGGCTGAGGCCCGAGGGAAGACCCCTGCCCTCAGGAGGGTGGGACCAAGCACGGTTCCAGGGCTGTGAGCTCCACACGAGGAAACTGACAGGCACCAAGTGGAAAAAGCACTGGGGCCCGAAGCCTCTTCACAGACGGGAGGGCAGAAGGGCGGGCACCGGTGCAGCCTCCCTGAGAAGCCGACCCACCAGCCTCTAGGGCGGGAGACTGGCATCCTGTGGGCGGTCAGCAAGTCCCGGATTCCAGAGCATCTCGGATCTCCTCCTTTCAGGTCAGGGACGCTCCACCCGAAAGGTCTACGCAAACATTCCAAATCCCAGAAAACTGACCCTGAAACGCTTGCGCTCTCAAGCACTCTGGGTAAAGGACGCTCACCCGCGTGCGGGTGCCCTGGCAAGTCTGCCACGCGGTCTGCGGTTCACACACGTGCGGGTAGACCAGGAGCTGGCCTCCGGGCCGCCAGCTGAGACCCCCCACGGCTGGGCCTGCACGGTCCCTTAACTCCACGTGGTTCACAACAGGAGCAGGGGATACGGGATGCAGAAAGACGGCCTCTCTGTCCACGTGGACCTCCAAGGGGCTGCCTGCTGTGGACGTCACCCCAACTCATGACAACAGGTGAGCACTGTCCCCTCGGTGCAAAGCTACCGCGGCGGGGCCCGGAGTGCAGCGCTTCTCTGAGCCAGAGCCTGGCGGTGAGTTAAGGCAACACCCCCACCCCGTCTGGATACTTCATGCCAAACACGGAGCAGCTCGAACAGTCGGAGAGCAACCAGTTTTTAAGCCCTGTGTATTTACAATTTTCTTTTTCAGGGCTAGGGATGGAGCCCAGGGCCTTGAGCAGCTGAGCACAGGCGCTGAGCTGCACTGAGCTGCACCCCGGCCCACACTGTGTTTAAATGCTGGGCTCAGGGAAAGGATGACAGGGGTTTGGTGATTTTAAGAATGAAAATGATACTTTTCAATAATATGCAAGCTGCCTTTGTGGGGTGGGGGTGGGGGGCCCAGGGGCACTTAACCACTGAGCCACATCCCCAGCCCCATTTATTTTTATTTTGCTGAGGCTGACTTTGAACTTGAGATCCTCCTGCCTCAGCCTCCTGAGTGCCTGAGATACAGGTGTGCGCCACTGTGCTGGGCAAAACCACCTTTTTATAAACCAAAATTTAGTACGCTGGCTTCTGTTTTGCCTAAAACTAGGAGAGGTCACCATTCCAGAGCAAGCCTAGCTGCAGTCCGGACCGGGTTGCTGCCCGGTGGCCCAGGGCCACTGCTTGTCCCCACAGGGAGAGGCATCTACTGACTCCGGGCTCCTGCTGCAGGAGCAGACCCAGGGACCAAGCTCATGGCCCGGGGTTCTCCCAGGCGGCCTGGTCACCTGCGCCTGTCTGTGTGACAGCTGCCAGCACTCACCTCCCACAGGTGGCCCACGATGGGTGCATCCGCCCAGGAGTGCTCCGCGTTGATGCCCATCTTGCCATTCTTGAAGACGATAAACGTGATGGACTTGTCAAACCACCTGTGGGACCACACGTGACCATGGACTGCATGTCCACCTGACAGCGGTGACCCGGACCTGCAAGCTGCTTCCCTCTGGACAGCCAGCGGCTCTGTCCCCACCCCTCAGACAGCTCCAGGGGAGCAAGGATAAGGCACCAGCAGGACCAAGGCACCCGTGGCTCCCCGCACCAGGCTGAGGATACGTGAGCACATGTGTCCTGGAGACGAGAGCAGGCCAGCGGGGGGACGGGGGTCCCCTCAGCCAGTGGTGGCCCTCACTTCACAGAGAAGGAGTGGAGGACTCAGAGGGCAGCAGCCTGCAAAGGTCCTGCAACCCACAGGTCAGGCTGAAGCTGACTCCCAGGTCCGCCCCCACCCTGTGCTGTCCACCCCTTCTGCTCCTGGCCAGGGAATGGGCAACCACTATCCCTCACCAGCACCCCCAGGAAGGCCTGGGGCCTGGTGAGGGGGTCTGGACCTGCCAGGCTCGGGCTGTGAGCTCCTTGAGGTGCAGGGCAGGAGACCGAGCCACACTGCTCCAAAGTGGACCCCGGGGAGGGGGTGCCCAGACACAGGGAGCGCCGATCTGGGAGGAAAGGACGGTACCTGTCGAAGCACTTGCCGTGCAGGAGGGACTTGGCGTAGCTGTCCAGGGACGCCTCCGGGTCCTCCTGCCTGTACCCCTGCTCCGTATCATCCAAGGTCACGAAGAACGCGGCTTTCTCCACAGCGTCCAGAGACTGCTTGTTTTTCCCACGTCCAAAATAGTCCTGGCGACACTTGGCCCAGGGCACTCTGCGGTGACAATTAAATAGGGTTGGGGACGGCCGTGCCTGCAGCAGCTTGGTGACGGCCCTTGCATCAGACGCCTGTCCAGGACCTTCCTGGCTGCCCCCGCAGCGCTGCCCCGTGTGCTGGAAGGGGCTCACTGTGGGACACCAACCTTGCACGTGACTGAGTCACACTCCCCGGCTGGGTGCTGAGGCGCTCAGTCACAGAAATGTGCAGAGCTTTCCCCACCCTTCTTGGGTTCGAGGGTCGATGTCTGGTGCACGGGTGTGTCTTGCTACAGCCCCGTGGGTGAAGCTATGCCCACCTGTTCCTTCATAACCCCTTGCCCTGTTTAGGACAGAATCTTCCATGGAAGTGCCTTGTGTGTGTCCCCTCCTCTTACTGTGCCCTTGGGTGTGGCCTACCCAGGTGTCAGTCCACCTGCTGACAGTGGACATTTTGAAGATACTCAGCCCCTGAAACCTGACCCCTTGCCTCATTTGAATAGCTTCTCCTCAATAAAAGGGGTCAGCGCCTGCTCTCGCTCCCTCTTCCTGCAGACCCTTAAGGTCAGAGGAGCCGTCACAGCGACCCCAAAGAAAAAGGTATTTGTGTCTCTTGTTGGTTATTTTGTGCAGCCCGGTCAGCCCAGTTCAACTGGAGTGACCCCTGAGCCTTTTAGTCGTGACAACAGAAACCCGACAGCTCACTGTCCCCCTGGGTGGCCTCTAGGGCAGGGCACGAGCCTGGCACGTGATGCTGACGCACTGAATGTCCACGGAACAGGCCCGGTGCAGGCTGACCCAAGCCTCGCGTCCAGCAGGGACACACACACGCCCAGGCTGCCGGCCCCACCCACCCTCCCCGGGAAGCATCCTAAGTAAGTTCTGGAAGCAGAAGACCCTACAGAGTCCAGCTGCCCGTAGCCACCAGCTAGGAGTGGAGCCTGCCACCATGGAGCAAGGCAGAGCCACTGCGGCTCGGTCCCACTAAGGTGCCACCACCGCACCCACGGAGCAGACCCGGGTGAGGAAGAGCACGGGGCAGCGCGAGGGCCACACACCTGTCGGCCGCGGTGAGCGCGGCCAGCTTGGCCTCCCCGGGCTGCGGCTCTGACGGGTCGTCCAGGACCCTCTGCATCTGCTGCTCCAGCTCCCGGGGCGTCAGCAGCCTCCCGCTGTGGTAGAGCCACACCTTGAAGTAGCGGCCGCGGTGGTACACCACGATGTGCCTGCTGTCCTTGACGTGCTGGATGGTGTCTGGGGGGCGCGGGGGGGACCGGAATACGGGTCAGGGCAGCAGCTGCGCCACCCGACCCCGCCAGCGGTGCCTGGTCACACGGCTCCTCCCAGGTGACGGAGCCCAGGTGGTGGCTTCTGCAAGCCTTGTGCAGGGACACCCAGAGCCTGGCACCCCGCTGGGGTGTGGCTCTAGGCAAACTGCCCGGCCTCCCCAGGCTCAGCTTCCTCATCCAGGAACGCAGTGACGCGTCCCCAAAGCCGTGGACTTCGTCCTTGTGTGGCTGGGCCTTAAGCCCACTCAGGGCCCGCTCAGGGGGACGCATGGTCACAGCTGAGGGGCCACAGGGACTGGTGGGGAGGACAGGGTGAACCCACCACCAACAACAGGGCAAGTGCCAGGAGAGGTGGCCAACCTCGCCTGAGACACGGCCAGGCCCCCCAAGAAGGGACTCCAGAGCCTGGACACAGCCCCAGCACCCACCCCACGGGCACGTTCTGAAGGGGTTTCTGGCACCAGGGACAGAGAAGCCCCCTGAACTGGCCGAAGGGTCTCCACCAGCTACAGGGAGCAGATACCTCGCAGCAGAGACAGGACACGCAGCGCCGCAGCTGTCCAGGTCCACCCGAGACCCACAGGGCAGCGAAACACCAAGAGAAGGAAAGGTCTGGGAGGGGACGGACACCCTGCCGTCTGCAGCTACGGTCGGCCACGAGGAAGCCCAAGCCAACCGCCTGCCGCTGTCCAAAGGAGCAAGGCTCCTGCCAGGCAGGAGGTCCGTCCAGGACCCCACACTCACCCCCTGGGCTGCCCCAGACTGAACGGCCCGGGAGACAGCTGCTTTCAAGAGGTGATGAAGGAACAACGAGGCTACCACAGTGACCCCAAGCCAATGGGAATGGGTCCCTGTAAGATGAGGAGATGGGACACAGACACACAGGGACCGTGAGGGCACAGGGAGAGGCCGCCATCTGCCAGCCCTGGAGAGGCCTTGGGAGGAACCGGCCTGCGGCACAGGATCCTGGCTCCAGCCGGCTGAGGAGATCTGAGTAGTTTCAGCCGCCACCTCTGTGGTATCTGTAATGGCAGCCCCAGAACACAGCAGGCAGGAGCAACAGTTCAAAAATATACTCAAGAGGAACAGAACGAGGAACCTTGCCGGGCACAATGGGGCAGCCTGGAATCCCAGCAGCTCGGGAGGCTGAGGCAGGAGGATGGTGAGTTCCGAGCCAGCCTCAGCAACTTAGCAGGGCCCTAAGCAACTCAGGGAGACCCTGTCTCTCATACCTACTAAAAAAAAAAGGAGCCTGGGGATGTGGCTCAGTGGTTAAGTACCCCTGGTTCAATCCTGTGCCCCCCAAAGAAGAACAAGGAACCCAGGAGCAACTCCAGCCAAAGACACGCAAACCCCACAGGAGAAAGCATAAGAATTTACGAAACCATTTTTAAAAAAAGACCCAGACAAACAGAGGAGGAAACCAGGACCGTGGCAGGTGGGCAGACGGGGCAGGGGCGACTCTCCACCACCCCGTTCCACCTTCCAAGGCCATTCCAACAAGACAGCCGCGGGGAGCGGCAGGCTGACGTCTGGACAAGACCGCTAGGGAAGGAAGGAGGAAAGACTGAACGGGGCCCAGAGTCAGCTGCACACAGGCCCGAGGCAGCACCACCGTGGGCACTGCCCTCCCCACGTGAGGCCTGACGCGGCCAGCCACGAGGAGAGCAGGGTCGGAGCCACAGCTCACACCACACGTGGGAGCCGAATCCAGGCACCTGGAGAGCCACAGATAAACAGAGCAAAGACAGATGCCTGTGGAGAAGGAGGAAAGGGCCCCAGAGACAGGAGTCCCAGAGCAGGGACCCGTGAACCAGTGTCACCCAAGTTTTAATACTAACGTACTCACGATTAAAGACAGAGACCTAGTGCTCTAGGAAGAAGAGGTGACTGGGGACAGGGACGGTGCATCGCTGCCCCAAGTGGCTGCACGTTATGCCAAGACCCCCACTCGGCACGAAGAGTGAGACATGCCACCCGTCCTTTTTTAATATCCATTTTTTAGGTGTAGTTGGGCACCATATCTTCATTTTATTTATTTATTTATTCTTATGTGGTGCTGAGGATCGAACCCAGGGCCTCGCTACCCCTGAGCCACAACCCCGGCTCCTGCCATTCTTTTTTTTTTTCTTTTTAAAGTGCATGAGACACAGGAATAAAAATGACCAAGGGCCGGGTAGGGTGGTGCATGCCTGTGATCCCCGAGACTTGGAGGTGAGGAAGGAGGATCAAGGCCAACCTCTTAGCAAGACCCCGCCTCACAATAAATAAAAGGCTCTGGAGGATGGGGTAGCTCAGTGGTAGATGCCCCTGGGTTCGATCCCTAGTGCCCCCGCCACGCGCACAAAGCTCGGTGGAGGAGGCGAACAGTCAGCAGGGCCAGCGGCTCTCCCTGGGAGCCTGGTGTCGGCAGGAGAGGACCAGAGGATCTGAGCCTGCGCGGACGTGGGCTAAACCACTCGGAGGGCAACCTGTCAACGCCAATGAGACTGGAGAGGCCCGGCGCCGCCCAGCAGGTCCATTCCCAGGGACCCTCCCTGGGGGCTGGGCAAGCCACTCCCCGAGGAAGGCCCAGACCTCGCAGCAGTCTGCAGGCAGGAGAGAGCGCCAGGAACCTGCCATGTCCTGGGTCCTGACAAAGTTCCCCAACTGTCAACGATGAGGGGCTGGGAGGCAGCTCGGGGCAGAGCACCCACCCGGCACGGGGGAGGCCCTGGGTTAGCTCCCCAGCACCAAAACCCCCCAAAAAGTCAACAGTGACTCTGGCACGGTGACAACAGTGCTTTGTCTTCTTTCTAAATTTTGGTGAAAATTCCATTCTACACCTAAAAAGTTACCGAAGGGGAAAAAACCCAGAATGAAGGGGCCTAAGGTAAGCTGCAACGGTCGTGCCTGGGTATGGAGAGGGCCGTCCCAGACCCCCGCTGATACCCAAACCCACCAGCTCTGTCCCTTGGCACAAAAGCCATGCACGTCCCCTCCTCCTGGAGATTGCACACCGCCCCGGGGAGTGCTTGAGTGGCTCAGCTTTGTACAGGGAAACTGAGGCCCCGTGGCACCAGGGCACACCAGCCCTGGGCGGCCGGGCATTCAGAGCTCGCACACGCACGGGCTGCTGTGAGGCTCAGGCAGGACGACAGCCTGCTGGGGTCTCACAGGCCTGCTCCTCAGGTACCCATGTCCCCCCACCTGCACCTCCCCACCCGCACGGCCGGGGAATGGGGTCTCCCACACAGCACAGTGTGAGCGCTGCCAGCCGGCTGACCCTCCCTGTCACCATCAAGGTGTCCCGTTGGGGACAGTAGATTCCGCGCTACCCAGCAGTTGGTGGTGGACGCCCATCCCGCGGTGCAGCTCCCGGGCAGCACAATCCACACAGCAACAAGCCCCGCACACACCCGCAGCGGGGCCCGAGGAAGCCCGAGGAAGCCCGAGGAAGACCCAGAAATGGCGCTTGAGGAGACGGCCCTCGCCAGAGACCAGAACCTGGGAGCAGCCCACTGCCCGCCTCACAGACGGGGAGGCCCGACTCTCGGAAAGGCCCTGCCACTCAGTGGGGCCCCGGCCCTCCTCCTGGCCCTCTCCTAATCCAAGCCAGGGGTGGCGACTTTGGTTCCCAAAGGGCGCTGGCAGGCCCACTCACCTGTCTCCTCCCCGGGGATCCGGGCAGTGTTGAACAAGCGCTCCCACTGCGCGGAGCACAGGGGGACCGTGGAGCCCAGGAGGCGGATCTGCAACAAAAGCGTTTTTCAAACAAACAAGCAAAAATGCCACAGGAGGTTTTAAAGGAGCCTGCCGAGACCACACAGGTGACCAGGGCCGTGTTCTAGGCCCAGCCCTGGGTTCACCCAGCGTCTTCCCATTGTCCCCGGGGCGGGGGTCGCCGGGGGCATCCTGCACGGGCCGGGGCACAACCTCCCGCGGCCACTTCACAATAACACATCCAAACCCGTCCGTCCACTCTGACACTGGAGCCAAAGGACGTCCAGGGAGAACACGGCTTCTCCGAGTAGCTCGCGCAGTGTCAGTCCCCTCAGAAGCCAACAGGCAAAACGCAGCACTCAGGGACGGGAGATGGAGCCACTCAGGGCGCCCAAGAGAGAAGCCCTCAGATATTGACCCCATGAGGGTGGAAAAACCAGATAAAAGGAGCGCAGACCTCCGCTCCCTCTGCACAGAGCCCTGGTGATGATACCGAATCGGAAGGACAGAGAGCAGGTCAGGTCGCCGGGAGGGAAGGTCGGGAAGGAGCGGAGGGATCTCCCGGTGACGTGCAGACTCTTCCCGACCGTGGTGATGGTGCAGGGGTGCAAGGAGCTCACCAGACCCTGCCCCTAAGACATCCTAACATGCCGGACCCTTGTTTCGTGTGTTCACTGCTATTGTCTATACTGGGATGGAGCCAGAGGTGCTTTGCCGCCGAGCCGCGGCCCCAGATTGTCTTCCATATTTTGTTTGGAGACAGAGTCTTGCCAAGTTGCTTAGGGCCTCACTGAGCTGCTGAGGCTGGCCTTGAACTCGTCATCCTCCTATGTCAGTCTCCCAAGCCGCTGGGCTCACAGTGGCACACTACAGTGCCCAGCCCTGGCCCTTTGTGACATTTGAGACAGGGTCTCACCAAGTTGCCCAGGCTGACCGGGACCTTGTGGTCATCCTGCCTGGGCCTCCTGAGCTGTGGTTTCACAGATGAGTGCTACGGTGCTCGGCCAAGGCGCCTTTCTTCCTTTTTAGTCGTGGATGGACGTAACACCACTTACTCGTTCATTCCTTCCTTTTTAGTGGTGCTGAGGGCCAAACCCAGTGCCTCACACACGCCAGGGAGGCACCCTGCCTGAACCCAGCCCCAGCCCTGCCAGGGGACCTTCCCGAGGCAGTCTGTCCACTCACCGGCTTGATCTCCTCCCGGTCCACCTTGCGGCGGTACAGCAGGATGGCGTGGATGGCGTTGCCCGCTCTCGCGGCCTGGATGTGAGTCGGGGTGATGTACACCATCTCCTGAGGGGGGGGGGCGACGGCAAAGAGAGGGTCACGGGAGGTGGACACAGACAGCTCCACCTCGGCCTCCAAGGGCTCAACCGCTTCTGCTCCACCTGTGCCTCACGGTGGCACCGCCGGCTCCAGCCGGTTCTGTTTTGCTCATGCTCTGAAAGCACACAAGGCCCTGAGCGCCCCTGGGCGCATTATTTTGTTCCTATGTCCTCGTGGAATGCACAGGAAGAAAAGCAGAGCCAAGTTGACTCAGCCAGGAGCAGCCAGACCATCGGAAGTTTCCCGGAACAGAAGGAACCTGAGGTTGGAAGGATCATGTCTAGGGCGTGGCCAGCTCGCCTGCGGGCCGGACTCGCTTCTCCACCTCGCTTCTCCACCGAAGGAAGGGCGGAGGACCAGCGGAGCGCGGCCTGGCCCTGCAGGAAGCCCCCGTGGGGAGACGAGTGGGGAGACGAGTGGGGAGACAGCACGAGGCTCCGCCGGCACCACTTCTCCTCAGTCAGGAAAAGGAGAGAAAGGAAACTTTTCCAAAGAAACAAATGAAAAGAAAAAGCAAATGATAGAGACAGCGATAAGGAAGAGAGGGAGGAAATAGAGGAAGCGAAGAATAGAAAGGGAAGGAGGAGGAACTTGCAGTCGGTCACTGAACAGAGGCCTGGAGCCAAACCAAGGGGCCCCGCACAGTCATCCGCACGTCCACAGGCAAAGGCTGCGGCAGGAAAGCACGCCCCGGCTCCTCAGCAGCTGCCTTCGCTCAGAAGAGGGCCCAGGTCAGCACCTGGTGCAAGCTCTCAGCCAAGCCACGGGCTGAGCCCAGGTGCAGGCAGGGACATGAGCCCAGAGGGCAGTGAGGCAGATGTCATCGAGCCGAGTTACACAACAGCGGCACTGGTACAGGGCATGGAAGTCCTGCTCGCGGGAAGCCTGTATTTGCAATCCAGACTTCTCTGCAGCACCTTGAGCAACCTCCCACACAAACAGCCGCTCACGTGGTCCTGGGTGTGGAAAGCAGGCCTGGCGTCCCCAGGGCGTGAAGCCTTGGGCGGGGGAAACAGGAGCAGGGGTGCAGCCCCTGAGCTCACTCAGCAGCACCCAGCAGAGCCCTGACGAGGTCACCTGTGCAGGACGCGTGCTACCCCACAACCGCGTGGACGGCAGCCGGCTGGCCGACTCACCATGGCGTAGTAGTTGCTGTTCACCATCAGTGGTCCCCGTCCTCGCAGGTAAATGTACTCCTCCCACCAGTCGCTCACCTGGCAATAAAACAGGGACAGCCAGAGGCTGAGCGGGAGCCACGGCTCTGGACGCCCATAGTGCTCGCTGGCAGACTCCAGTGTCTCCCGGGGCCATCCAGAGCATGGAGCCCCTAAACCAAGAGACGGCAGGACAGTGGGAACCGCACTGTCTCAAGTTGAGGCCCAGCCAGGAGGTGGGTCACCTCCATTTCTCAGACGTGAAAACACAAGTGACAGCGGCCTGCTGACCTGCTCTGAGTAGCCAGCACTGTCCAGGCAGAGACGCTGCACCCCGCCCAGCACCGGAGATAAGACCCCAAAGTGCCCTGCAGATGGCTTCCCCCTCCCCGGGTATCCCCAGGAGAGCCCGCGTCTCGCCAAGTGCAGAGCTCACGCCCGCAGCCCGGCAGGTTGGGAGGCGGAGGCAGGAGGATTCAAGGCCAGCCTGGCAGCTTAGCAAGGCCCCCAGCAACTGAGCGAGACCCGGTCTCAGAACGGAAAGTGCTGGGGCGTGGCGCAGTCTGGGTTCCCTCCCTGGTTCTGATCCAGGGCCCTGGACCAGAGGCCTGTGCGTTATCTTGTTCTCCAAAATTAACGACCCGATGTCACCCAAGGAGCGCTTCCTCAGCACCCACAGACACTGTCCCACCTGACAGTGGCCCGCCCAGCCACATCGCCCGACTGGCACCATCCCCTGCTCCACCTGGGTCACTTCTGACACCTCCTCTTGCACATGAGTGGTCCTCAAAGCCTGGACTGTGCCCCCTGCTCCATCCCCAAACGTCTCCCCTGGCCTCCCCGCCTACGAGGAAGCTCAGCGGGTCCTGGCGCAGACGCCCATGGACGAGAGCTGGGCGGGACCCAGCCGCATCCCAGCCCCGACCGGAGGGCTGCCAGAAGCTCCAGGGGCAAAGGAACTACACCGGAGGGGAGGAGCAGGTGGCCGGGCAGCGCGCCCCAATGCTGTAGGAGGAACAGCTCCGCAGCACAGACCACAGGTGTAAATGTCCCTCCTCCACACACCCGCTCTCAGGCCAAACCGTCACCACCTCTGCACACAGGTCCTCCGGGGTGAGCCCGGCTAGTCTACACTGTGACTTCAACTCTGTCATCCCTGGCCCCTAAATCTGTATTTTCATATGGAAAAATTTCATCAAGTTAATGTTAAGTGGCACACACCTGTAAACCCAGCAACTCAGGAGGCTGAGGCAGGAGGATCGCAAGGTTGAGGCCAACCTCAGCAACTTAATGAGACGCTAAGCAAATTAGACCCTGTCTTAAAATAAAAAGGGCTGGGAGCTGGGTACAGTGGCACACGCCTATTATCCCAGTGGCTCTGAAAGGTTCAAGGACAGCCTCAGCAACTTAGCAAGGCCCTGAGCAACTCAGTGAGATCCTATCTCCAGATAAAATATAAATAAGGGCTGGAGAGATGGCTCAGTGGTTAAGTACCCCTGGGTTCAATCCTTGGTACCAAAAAAGAAAAAAAGAAAAAGAAACATTATGTAGATACTTACATAATTTGTGGCCCACCAGGATTTCAACTTCAAGTACCACTGTAATTTTGGTCCAAGGTTGACAGCAAAATCTTGGGCAAGTGCTGTCATGCGCTGGAAGTCCCCGTCCTTCATGAGAGGCCTCACGGATTCCAGATACTGGTTAGAGAAGGAAGCATCGGCCAGTTACACTCGGGCATCTAGGCCTGGCGCCCCCGCCTGTGCCTATAGAAGTCACACTGTGTTCAAAGGACTGGGAAACCTTCCCCGGGTTGATCCCAGCCAGCCCCCAAGGTTAACTGCTCCGGCGGTGAAGGACCTGGGGCTAATGACAACTAAACACTTAAACCCTCTCATCCTTCAGTAGCTTAAAAAGTGCCCCAAATCCTGTATCCCCGCCAGTCCACCAGGGTCACTTCTACAGCATCAAGGTCACCGCTTGGTGAACAGAGATCTCAGGAGAGTCCCTTGTCCATGGGTTGGCCTGTCATCAAAGGTCTGTTTCCACCTACGCTATGATGACCTGGGGTGGTGCCCGTGAGATGGGGGAGGCCAGGCAGGTGACAGGACGGCGCTGTCTCCACCGTGACAGGCCCAGGCCAGGCTCCAGGGTCAGGGTCTCAGGGCACAGACACCCGACAGGCACTGCTCTAACAGAGCAGACGCTGGACGGAGGGGCACGGGGAGCAGGGCACTCGAGCACTCCCCCCTGCACCTCCGTGAGCAGCTCACTTCCGACTACCCCACTGGGGCCAGAACAGCCTTGAAACGCAGGGCCCAGCCTCTGAAAAGGGCCGGCTGCTCCCGTCTGGAGGCTTCCTCCAAGTGCTTTAGTGAGACAGCAACCGTGTGGCAGAGCCTGAGCCACGCAGGGCGGGGGCTCGGCCTGAGAGCCCTGGGCCCCTCCACCAGAGGGCACCGTGGTGGGGCGGCCTCAGCCCCCACACAGGGGAGAACTCAGGAGAGCACAGATGGGAAGGGACCTGCCGAAAATAGGGACTATTTCCAAACCCTGATTCCAGAAGTTTCCAGCTTAAGAAACAACGGAGCCCTCACAGATGCTGGTGAGGGTTTAAGCCGTGGGGCCGTCTATGTAGAACTACCCTCCATCAGCAGAGGACACTCCTCCTCTCCTGGACATAACCTCAGGCCAGCAGCAACCGGAAAACAAAAGGCTGTCCATGGACACTTGGCACAATCATGCGCCACAGCCGAGTGGCGGCAACCGCTCAGATGACCGTCCACGGAAGGTGAGCTGCCATCCACCACACCTAGGAACGCTCTGAGCCAAAGAAGGAACATGCACCCACCGGCCATGCATGAATGGACCTGAGGTCGCTGGGCAGGGCTGGGGACGGCTCAGGGGCAGCGCTTGCCTAGTGTGTACAGGGCCCTGGGCTCTCTCTCCAGGACACAGAAAGTCACATCTCAGTGGGCTGAGCCAGGCCTAGGAAGTCACACCCTGTGAGACGGCATTTATGTGCAATGTCCTGAATAGCAGAGGCAGAAGCAAAAAGTGGGACAGAGGTCACTAGGGCTGGGGGAGGGCAGCGGGAGCCATTGCTCAACGGTTTAGGGTTGTCTGGGAGAGTTTGCCTACAGACAGGTGAACACAGCCAACGTCACCGAAGCCACACTCCAGGAGGAGAAGACAGAGACTCGTGTCTCACAAGTGCGTGCATGCGCGCGCGCGCACACACACACACACACACACACACGTGCAACACACACAGGCTACGTTTGAGAGAGTTAAGTGAGACTCCAAAACCTCGGAACTGCGTGGGGAAGCTGTACGTGATGCACGCTGTGTCTCGGGCCGTGGCAGGGCGCAGGGGCAGAGCGCTCGCCTGGCACGTGTGAGGCACTGGGTTCCATCCTCAGCACCCCACTAAATAAATAAATAAATAAAGGCATGGTGTCCATCTACAGCTAAAAACGTTTTTTTAAGTAAGTAAATTGTATCTCAGGGAAGCTGCTGAAGACCCCCCCCCCCGTAGTTTCTCTATGAAACGTGGAACCTTCCTGAAACATCTCCAGACACAGCCTCACAGCGGAACCGATGCCAACGCCCACAGGGCACAGTGCTGCGAGCCAATCAGAGCAGGCAACGCCACCTGACGCAGAACCAGATGCACCCGGAACCCAGGACCGCCGGCCACACCCACCCTGCTGATGGTGTCCTCCACAGCTGGGACAGGCAGGCGAGGCAGGGACGTCTGGAAGCTGTACAGCATGGGCTTCCGGCCAGAGAAGATCTTGACCATGCTCTGAAGGAAAAGGTGACATTTTAAAGACGTGGCTCCGGGGAAGACCCAAGGCCACTTCCCGACGTGGACATGGCCAGCAGTTCACGAGGGCCTGCAGGGGGTGCTTTTGATCCAGGCCACCCTCTGCCCCTCCCTCGCTGGCCGTGGCAAACACACACAGAAACCCAGACACACCAGCGGGACCGGAGGGCTGCCACACACACTGCGCCACTCTCCCCTGCAGCCCTGGGTGTGGGGCAGCTCAGGCTCCGGGAACAGGGGCTGAGGTCAGCCCTGGCCTGGCCCTGGAGCCAACCCGGGGGGACGATGCAGTCCCCTTGTCCCTCAGCTGGAGGAAAACAACGCGCCCTCCCCGTGGGCCTGGTGAACGGCCTGGACCTGCTGGAGGTCACCTCATGCCGACAGGAACAAAGGTGCTCCTAGGGCAGGGCGGCCCCAGTGCTGAGGCACCACGGGGCCAAGTGCCACCTGGGGATGTCTGTCAATCAGCCACAGGTGCCACAGCAGGGGACGTTGACCAGCCCCTCGAGGAGACATCATCGGGCCACTCTGCGTGGGCCACCGTCCCCCTCCTGTCTAGGTGTCCACTTCCCTAGCAATCAGAGAATGTGCAGCCAGAGAACAAAGCCGAGGTCCTGGGGAAAGTGGAGCCCAGGGGGGTGACCCCCTGGAGGCCCGAGCAGCAGGCCCAGCCCACGGCTGGGGCCGCCACATGGTGGGTGCCCACTGCGGGGCAGATGGGCGAGCAGCGCCCACACACTGATTCCACGTCGTGGAGACCAAGGACAGCTCCAGGGGACCAGGGACTTGGAGAGACTCTCCCTGTGACCAGGTTCAAGAAAACCGTTCAGGACGCTGCAGACAGCGAGGGTCCACCAAGTTC
Source organism: Ictidomys tridecemlineatus (assembly GCF_052094955.1). NCBI lineage: Eukaryota > Metazoa > Chordata > Mammalia > Rodentia > Sciuridae > Ictidomys > Ictidomys tridecemlineatus. The sequence goes on along the minus strand of NC_135480.1, from coordinate 4,897,049 downwards.
TGTTTCTGTACGAAGCGCCCAGCTCCAAAGACCCAGGTTGGGCTCGAAGAGCCTGGTGCCCACGGACCCAGCAACAAGAGGACAGGCACACCCGGGGACACTCAGGGGCCTGTGGTGGCCTACAGGGGCCGAACCCCAAAGAGGAGGGCTGAGAAGTCCTAAGAGGAGTCCCACTGGGGACGGGTGATCTTCAGACAACTGAGCTCATGCAGCAGTGGAAGGGCTGCAGCTGCACAGAGGCCCAGGCAGAGCCCAGCTGTGACCTGTAGAGACCGCGGGGTCCCGGCCAGGGCAGCAGGGGCCAGCTAAGGAAACCCCGAGTGCCCGACGGCATGGCGTGACCCGGGCGGGGGCCTGAACCCAACCTGAGCAAGTCCCCACGGAGCAGGCGGAGCTCGGGTCAGCAGTGAGAGGACTGCCCCCGCCTGCAGGGAGGGGCAACTAGGGGTCAGGCCGTGGCATGCCATGTGCCGGGGGCGCCCGTGAGGTCCCCTGAGGCCACGTGCTCTCACCATCCAGATCTTGGTGGCTCGGCTCATCTTGCCGTGCTCCGCGAACATCCAGCCGTGGTAGGAGAGCAGCACCTTCAGGGAGTAGCGCATGGTGACGATGAGGGCCACCCAGAGGCCCGTACTGAAGAGGACGCCGCTGACCACTTTCTTCGTCTGGCTGGTCATGCAGTTGCTGGGGGGACAAACCACACAGGACGCCAAAGTGTGGGGTGGGGGAGGGGCGGCGAGACGGGGTGAGCCACGGGGCAAAGCTGCTCTTTCCAGGGACAGAAACGGGAGAAGGCCGCCCGCCTGGACCAGAGCCGCTCCTCGGGAGAACAGGGAAGACAGCTCAGGATCCCCTCCAAGACTCAAAGTCCATCCCTCTCCCCCAAAATGAACCAGCTCCAGGCCAGGACCTCCCGCATGGCCCTGCACCCCAGCTACCGGGAGCCCAGGAGTCCAAGACCCGCCCGGGCACCCCAGGGAGACGCCGTCCCTTAAGACAATGACCCGCACATGAGCCTGGGTGGGATGCAAACAAACCCAGGCTGATCTGGGCCACCTGGGTGCAGGGGGCCTCCCAGGGCAGTCCCCGGGGGCAGGAGCCCCCCAGGGGTAAACCACACAGTGGGGCGGGCGAGCCGAGGTGCGCACTGGGATTCCCAGCCTTTTTCTTCTGCTCCTGGTCATTTTTTCCCACTCCAAGGGACCTTTGGATGTTGCTCACACAAAATCATCTGTCACACCAACCACCTGTGCCGAATGTGTTCTCTGACACAAGGAGGCTGATTCACAGTGGGGGAGGGAGGGGAGCAGGGGAGGACAGACGGACTCTAGACAGGGCAGAGGGGTGGGGGGGCAGCGAGGGGGCAGGGGGTCAGCAATGATGGTGGAATGTGATGGGCATCATTATCCAAAGTACATGTATGAAGACACGGATTGGTGTCCATGTACTCAGTATACAACCAGAGAAACGAAAAATTGTGCTCTATGTGTGCAATGAGAATTGTAATGCATTCCGCTGTCACATATAAACAAAAAATTAGAAAAAAACAAGTTCTACCTGAACTATTTAGTATCAAAAGAGCTTGTTTTGGTCTAGATAGAATATTTATCATGCCTAAAAAATGACTGGATCACATACGATGATCGTTCAAATACTATGCAGAAAATCCAAAATGTTTCAGAAAAGGTTGTGCTTCATGGTAAAAGTGGGGCCTGAAACACGAGATGGTGCCCACCCTCACGGGGACCGAAGTCGAGGAGATTGGCCACTCACAAAATGGCCAAATAGTGCGACTGAGAGACTCGGGAGAGTTAAAAACAAAACCGCAGATACTGCAAGAAAAAATATAGATGAAATACAGCTACTTTGTGGTTTTTAGTGTTAGTTGCTTAGAAACTGCAAGGTATTGGAAAAAGGTGTTTCAAATGACAAACAATCTACACAACCTGAACATATCCAATGTTTGAAGCCATCAGTTTAACAATGTATTCAACAATGACCCAGAAACAAATTATCTTCAAGGTGAAATACAAATCTGCTTAAAAATTTGTATTTTTTTATAAACTGTCAAATCTAGTGTTCAACTATAGTCTTTACTTGAAAACGACACAATCTTTTCTGATAATCTGATGTATAAGCAAACCTAGATTTAGGGATTTAAGAAGCTATATTTAAGATTATTTATATCTTAGATTTCTAGGTACTACGTTACTATATTAGAGGTTCAATTCACAAAAAACAAAGAGTATTTTAGCATAAATAAATAAATGACATATTCAGTATATTTTTTTAATACTGGGGATTGAACATGGGGGTGCTTAACCATTGAGCCACATCCCCAGCCATTTTTTACTTTTTGAGATGCAGTCCCACTAAGCTGCTGAGGTTGGCCTCAAACTTGCAGTCCTCCTGCCTCAGCCTCCAGGGTCACTGGGATCACAGGCGTGCACCGCTGCACTCAGTAATATGCTCAGAATTCTGTCTACATACACAGAGGTACCTGGGTGGCAAGGGCTTTCCTTTGAGGAACACGCTCCCTGTCAGGCTGCCGAGGACGAGGAGCCACAGAGATGACACCCACACGGTTCAAAGGCCCGCACTTGGGAAGTGGCAGCCCGGGGCAGGGTGTGCAGCTCAGGGAAGGGCGCCCACCTAGCAGGAATGAGGCCCTGGGTTCGCCCCCAGCGCGGCCAAGAAAGAAAAAGCAGCAGCCTGGTCACTGGAGCTCCCCAGGACGTTCCAGGACAGCACCTGGGGCTGGAAGATGCTGACCCTCAGCCTGGCCTTTCTAAATCTGGACCAGGGATGACCCAGTTTGCCAAAATAGGGCCAAGAAACAAATCTTATAACAGCCAGATTACGGAAGCCTGTAAAGAGCTGGCGGATCCTACACCGAGCCCAGGTGGAGAGTCCGCCCACGCGAGGGCACACTGAGTGTCTGACCCCAGGCAGCATGGAGGGAGGCGGGCCAAGCTCCCGCCAGCTCGTTGACTGGCATGAGCCGTGAGCTGTGTGAGCTGTCCCAGGGCCACGGCCCCTGGCTGGAGGAAGACAGGAGGCAGGTGGCCACAGGCAAGATCTGCCACGTGCTCCTGAGATGACAAGACAGCAGCAGTCCCTGCCACGGCTTCCCAGGCCCCTGGCAGACAAGGAAGCTGGCCGGGGCCCAGGCCAGGCGTGTGTCCACCCAAATGGCTGGGAAGGTTTATCTGTTGAAGGCATGAGCCAGCTCCTGCTCACTCCAAGTGTCCGCTTAGGGAGCAGGCTGCAGCGGACTCCCGTACGGAGCCCTCAAAAAGCAGAGCCCAAGAGCCGGGCAGCACTCAGTGTCCTGGGAGCACCCACAGGGCCAGGCTGACGCACCTCATCGCGTACTGCACACTGTCAGCACGACCCAGTCAGTGGTTTGCTGAGACTGTCCACCTGCGGCCACCTGGGGTGCAGCCGGGGCCCTGCGGGCTGAGCCCCAGCCCTGGCCACACTGGCCAGGTTATTTCTTACCCCTTTCTGAGGGGACAAGGGCCAGGAGCAGGGAGACCATGGAGGAGACCCAGAGCTTCGCTTCAGCGTGGCCCACCTCCCAGCCGCCACGGGCACTGCACTTCCACACGTGCTGCTGGCCCAAAGAGGAGGCCCGGGCCCCAGGAGGACCTGGGTCATGACTCCTCTGGTCACGGGCCTAAGTGCTCCTCCATAAAAACAAGCAGAAGCCGAATGGAACTCCTGGTGGGGGACAGCCAGGGACCCTTCCTGACACCGCAGGGCTTTCAAACCAGAGAACAGAGACGTGCGTTCAGGTGCCCGGGCGCCAGGCAGCAGGCCACCAGGGGCCAGAGCCCAGGTGTTCTGCATCTGAGCAGGTGGACGTCACCGAGGCAGCTGGTTGTATTGTGGTTTGTCTCTTGGAAGGTTCTGGTGGGAGGGGAAGGGCTCTGAGGGACACCGAAGATTCAGAACTAGGCAGAGCTGGGTCTGGATCCCAGGGACCCCACGTACCACCTCTCTCCCTGACCCCGGAGGGGACCCTGCAGCTCTGAGTATTTCCTTGTCGGTAGCAGGGGACCCGAATGAGAGGTCACTGGAGCACAGGGTCTGACCTGAAGACCCCATGTGGGGTCAGGATCCTGTTGGGAACTGGGCACACAACAGACACCACAGGTGGCTGAGAAAAGCGTGCAAGGGCTGGGCTGCGGCTCAGGGGTCAGCACTTGCCCAGCATGTGTGAGGCCCTGGGTTCCGGCCCCAGCACCCACATGTGAGGCCCTGGGTTCCGGCCCCAGCACCACAGAAGGAAGAAGAGATGTGTGTGGAATGTGGCCGCAGGAGACCCTGGGGACCGAGGGACTTTTTCAAGAAAATTACTGACTCACACACCAGCCTGGGTCTTATTTCTTGGTGGAGCAGAGCCTGTTTCCAAGCGCCTAGAAAAATCTGACTCCCAAGTCTAGGCCTGGCGGGGGCTTCCCGGGGGGCGCTAAGCCACTCCAGAGGGAGCTAAGGGCCGAGGTGCCCCAAGTGCCCCATGGCAGTCAGTGCAGGAACCCCGAACCTGGGCTGCGCTGACCACACACCTGCAGACGTGGCCACGCTGGAACCAGCCCTGGGCAGAAACTCCCTGTGAGGACACTGTGGGCCATGTGCGCGGCCACTGAGGGGCCTCAGGCAGACAGACACCTCCAGCAGGGACCGGTCCCCACCACTCTTCCCACCCTGGTCTGCAGGGGAAAGGCCACAAGGGCCCAAACCCCAGGGGAACCTCCACTCCAGCCCAGGAAGTGGGAGAAGCCAACCTGCAAGCAACGGCTCACGCTTCCCTCCCGCGGAGCAGTGACGGTCACTGCATCCGAAGGGACAAGGAACGTGGACAGTAGGGAAGCAGCCTTCTGGACGGCTGGAGATGGGGCAGGGTTACTCACGTGGTGTCCAGGGTCCGGTTGATTCTTGCGATCATCCCCAGGGAGGGGTCCACTTGGAGGTACGTGGAGGACATCACGCCCACCACCACAATGAGCCAACTGGAGGGGCTTGCGGGGAACACGCCGGTGATGATGCCGTTCTAGACAGACAGGCCAGCCGTGAGCCACGCCCTCCAGGGCCACCACCACTGCACCCCGGGCGCCGGGCACTCGGGAGGACGTGGGCAACCGGGCGCCCTAGCGCTAGCCCGTCAGTCACAGCTGCTCCCCCCGCGTCCAGTCTTCCTCAACTTCCCAGCCAGAACCTTCCCTGTCACAGTCCCCAAGAGGGACCCAGGACACCCATCGCCCCAGGCGCTAGCTCACCATACAGATGCCAGGTTCCTCCCAGTCTGGCTCACGGCCGGTGAGGGACATCCCTGGGCCACCGTGAGGTCCTACCCCAACCTGCTACTGCCCAGGATGCCCGAGCCCCTGCTGCAAAAGCACCCGGCACTGCTCCCGAGTGTTCCAGGAGCCCTCGCTCCACGTGGGGAATCTGCTGGAAAACACTCCGCGGGGCAGAAGGGGGCGTTGAGGGGAAAAGGATCCCCTGAAATAAAACTGGCGAAATGTCGACCCCGAGAAACCAGGAGGAGCAGCAGGGGCCCCGCGTGGAGCGAGGGCTCCTGGAACACTCGGGGAGCAGTTAAGAGACGTTCTCCGGCAGCAGGGTCTCTCGGTGGCACTTGCCTACAAGCAGGAGGCCCAGGATTCCATCCCAGCACCTCAGGAACCACCCCACCACAAAGCCTCTTAGGAAGGCGTGGGTTCGACCCAGAGAAGGAGGTCCAACTCCCAGCACGGTCTCAACTTGCTCAGCAGGCACAGGCACCCCCACAGGTCAGCAGCATTGACCTCCAACTGCCCAGAGGAGGAAGGTGCTAGAATAAAACGCCTCCTCTTCACCAGGTCTGCCCAGCCCCAGATCCACACCGAGGCCTGCGCCTGGTGCAGCCCTGGCAGCCCTGGTGGCCCCTGGTGCAGAAGCTGGCCCGTCCGCAGGGTGTATCCCACCTGGCTGAACCTGTACCACTCTTGCCGCTCTCAGCAAGAATAGTGCACCACGTAAAAATAACAAATAAAATAAAGGTATTGGGCCCATCTACAACTGAAAATACGTATGTAAAAGGATCAGTGGGCCAAACTTGGCTGCTCCCACAGGCGGCCCCCCACCTCCGCGGTGCTGGGTGGAGCACCGCCAGGCCACCTGGAGCCCAGGGACACCCGTGCAGCAGGGCTGGCTCCGGGGGCTCACTGGCTGCCCCCGGCTCTAGCTCAGGGGTCTCCCAAGAGCCCCCTCCTAGAAGGACACCAGGAAGCCGCACCCTGGACAGTGGGTGGAGGGGGGGGCAGGGCTGGGCTCCCTCCCGGCTCCATGTTGTAGCCTGAATGTGTTCGAACACACGTTGATTCCCGCTGGGACCTTTAATACGTGAACTAACATTGGGCTGGGAGTGTGGCTCAGCGGCAGAGCGCTTGCCTGACGTGCTCAAGGCCCGGGGTTCCAACCACACACCGCAAAAAAGAAAAAGCAAAAAATAAAGAAATCAAGACCCCTACTTTGAAAGGACTAAGTTCCTACTTGTTTGGATAACCGTGGCTGAGGACACGTGGCCTGAACTGGGCTGGGATCCCACGAGGACCCGCATCAGCAAGGCCAGCTACTAAACTCACTGCAGTTTGGAGAGACCTTTCCCCAACAAGACACACAGGATTCCGCCTCAGAGCAGGGGACGGACGTGTGTCCCAGTCTTGGCTTGGGCTGCTGTGTTGGGCCAGCCACTGCCCTCTGAGCCGGCTGCCCCACCTGCCCTCCAGTGAGCCGCTGGGCTCTCCCTGCCTCTCAGAATGTGGCCCAGAATTCAGTCCACTCATATATCTGTGCGGGGACTCCAGGGACAGGAATCCAGTGCTGACCACCCGTCTGAAACACTAATTCTCCTCTGGCTGCGGACAGAAGGTGTCGAGAGAACTTAAATGTCGGAACCTTGAATCGGATGAACTTCTTCTTCCAGGAGTGGAGTCCCGAGAGACAGATTTGTTTAAGGGCTTCATGGCTCAGGCGGAGGTCGATGCCGTCGGGAGTGACGGTGAACTGGAAGGCCACAGCTTGGTGAGCCTCTGCCATGTCTGGAGGTTACCTGGAGGACGGGAAACACAGTGGAGCACGTTACCAGAGGCCGGGAGGGCCCCCACGTTAGGGGACAGTGCTGATGTCCCTCCTCCCTGCCTAACGGACTTCACGCTTTTCATGAACAGATCCAGCTGTCCCCACCTGTGACACCATCATGCGACCAGCACGGTACAGTCGTGGCCTTCACTGAGAGACCCAAGATGACAGCGGTGTCCCAGTGACCATGTGCCCTGACTGTCCCAGGGAACCTCGCCCCCGCCAGCACGCCAGCCCAGCCGGCAGACACAGGAAGCCATGGCAGGAACAGGCACCCTCCAGCCCCGGAGGCAGCCGGAACAAACTGAGCACCCACAAGTGCGGCCACAGCGGCCTTGCGCCCTGGTCTTCAGGCAGGGACACAATCCAGTGCCAAATGCCTTTGTCCTGTTCTGAGAAACCGCCCCAGCTCCCGGACAGCACCCAAGGACTCCGTGGGGATCACTCTCAGAATCCCCCAAAACACATGCCACAGGACGGAGCGGGCCTCCCCCTCCTCCTCCTCCTCCCCCTCCCCCTCCTCCTGTCCTCCCCCTCCTCCTCCTCCTCCTCCCCCCCCTCCTCCTCCTCCCCCCCTCCTCCTCCTCCTCCCCCCCCCCTCCTCCTCCTCCGCTCCCCCCTCCTCCTCCTCCGCCTCCGCCTCCCATCAGGAAGCACTCTGTCCCAGACCCACACTGCTCCACCAGCTTCCCTGGTGGCCTAAGGAAGGGCTCTCAGAAGTCCTCGGTGGGCCAGGTGCAGCGACGCACGCCTGCAATCCAGTGACTCCAATTCTGGAGGCCGAGGCAGGAGGATCCCCAAATCAAGGCCACCCTGGGCAATTTAGCTAGAGATCATCTCAAAATAAAAGGGCTGGGGATGTGGCTCGGTGGCAGAGCACTTGTCCAGCATGCATGAGGCCCTGGGCTCCAGCCCCAGCACCCTACCCCCAAGACAGGGTGAGAGGGAAGGAACCCATGGTTGGCCGCCCTCACTCCTGCCGTCGACTCTGACCGCCATCCTGCCTGCTCAGCACACCCAGAACATCACCTCTTCCCTCATGTCCCCTGGCAGGCCCAGCCCGCTCCTGCTACCCCACTTCTGAGGGTGTGTGGCCTCCCCGTCTCCCCCCAAGCTGTACACCACAAAGCACTAAATGGATTTAAAAAAAAAAAGGTAAAAGGAGAAAACCATCAAGAGCCACAGTGAGATCTACACTGCGTGTGTGTGTGCACCCCCAATGGTGACCGCTGGTGCCGGCTGAGCCCGCCGAGGCCCGCCAAAGGCCACCAGGAGGACCTACCAAAACCAACAGGTGGCCACAGAGGTCCAGCAGGCTTAGCCTTCAGCCATCAGAACACAGAAAAGACTCCACGAGTGCTGGAGCGGCCCCGGCTCGTTCCTTCAGCAAGGATCCGCTGGCCTCCCGCAGGCAGCACGAGGGGCCCAGACCCCAGCAGAAGTGCCCCCCAGGCAAGAGCAGCAAGGAATGATCAAGCAAGTAACGCCTGGGAGCACTGGGGTGCAGGCAGGACTCCCAGGAGCCGCTCGGGACCAAAGGCAGTGGCCCACCTGTGGCCAGTGAGCAGGGACAGGAGGCCGGGTGGAGGGCACAGCTCCTGGAGGCAGCTGGGTTCTGTGCAGGGGCTTCCAGGGGGGGCATCTGCTCCCATGTCTGCTCTGGAGACCCCCAGCCACCATAAGGAGCGAGGAGGCAGAGGGGAGGGGAGGCCAACAGACACTGAGGCCGTCTTGCACAGGGGAGGGCAGACGGCCTGGCCTTGGGTGGTGGCAGTTGGGGGAGGACCCACTAGGCTGCCTTCAGCTTCGAGGCAACTGGGCTGGGCGGGCCGAGACGCACCCCAGGGACACACCCCAGGGCCTTAGCTCTGGCCACGGCATGGCAGTCTCCTCCCCAGCAGGAAAGGGGCTCAGTGTGGACAGAGTCTGAAGTGTTACCAGGGGCCGCTGGGCAGAAATCCCGGGACACAGGTGCATCTGGCAATGAGGCCAGGGTGGAAGACACACCTGGGAACCAGACCCTCTGCGACCACTGTCTCCTGGGAAGAGCAAGCTGGCAGAGCCGCACCGCACTTGGCCCCACCTGGGCCTGGAGCAATCTGCATGGCACCTGACACACTGAGTGCCACTCAGCAGGCGTGACACAAGCTCCCGTGGCCCGGCCAACTGCGAAGCCATACCCTCTTTTTCTTGGTGACATGGGCATTGAGCTGTGTCCCCAGCCCTCTCGTTTTGCCCAGGTTGGCCTTGAACTTGCCATCCACCTGCCTCAACCCCCACTGCCAGTCACCGGGACCACAGGTATGTGCCACCACGCCCACTTCCATGTGCAAATCTACTGAGTGCAAACCCCACCCTCCCCTCCCCCTTGTCACACCCAGTGCTTTAAGTCATTTATAATGGTCACACTGCCTCCTGTGGCCACGGGGAGAGCCCAGCCCAACCACAGTGGGTGGGTGGGAGGGCAGAGTGGCCCAGACACAGCAGGCACAGTGACATATGACACAGCTTTGCCAAGTCAAAGGGACCCGCAGGCTCCAGGGCCAGCCCCTCCCTCGTTGCTAACCTGGGCTGGAAGGTCCCTAAAGTGACCCAGGGGCTTCCTCCTCAGACAGACACACAGGGGCCAGGACCCACCAAACGCCACCCTCCTGCTTCCCTACAGGGCAGAGGGCTTGGCACTGGAAAGCCCTGAGAGAGGGTGGCCAGCGGGCCAGTTTCGGGCTCTGGGCATCGCTGCCCACGGAAGGCCAGCCTGCCCCCCACTGGCTCTCTGAAACACTGCGAGCCAACAGGCCCTCAAGCTAAGGGACCAGCAGCCCCATGTGCCGGCCTCGGCGTCCAGACCTGGGCTGCTGAGGAGACCTGCCCCCACAGACTAGGCCAGGCGGGCACCAGGCGGGGCAGCGCTGGGTGGGTGGGGTGAGGCGCGAGGAAGCTGGTCCTGACTTGGGGAGGCTCCCGGGGCCCTAGACGGCCGTGGGCTCTGCGGCAGTCTGTCCTGAATGCTCCGGGGACCGCACACACAGGGCAGCAGACAGGCTCCTCCACACCCCTCCTGGAGCCAGCAGAAGGGTGTCCTCCCCGTCAAGACGCCCACGGCCAGATTCCCAACGACACCGCCCGACACCCGCGCGTGGGCACGTCTTCCCCTGGCACACTGAGCGCCCGGGCTCCCCACCCCCTCTGCCTGTGCACATGCCCACGTGTGTGGCCCACCTGTGGCACACACTTGTGTCCCCGAGCCTGCCTGTGTCCGGAGGTGGCCCTGGGACAGTCCACTCTGGCCCTGCTGCCCCACGCCCAGGCCCTGCAGAATCCGGAGTGCCCGTCCCTCCCCAGGGGTGTTTTCACCTTTCAGCTTCACAAACAAGGAGCTAGCAAGGACCTGTGTGCGGGGGAGCATTATCCTTAGCTACGGGACGGGGCCCAGAAAAGGGGATGGTGCCCCCACCCCATCTGCCCCATGTGCTCTGCCCAGGGTCCAGCTTCCTGTGACCAGACCATGGCCCTCAGTGCCCTCGCTGAAGCCAGGCCACCTTCCAGTGTCCCCGGCTCAGCCCCCAGGCTGCTGGCTCACCTACCGGGGCCACGGGTCAGCCACCTGCCTGTCCCTCGCTGCCTCCCTCTCCCGTCTGCAGTGCGTGCCTCTCTCCTGGCCGCGGGGCCTGGGAACAGGTCGTCCCTGTGTGACCTGCCTGTAGGTCCCTCCCTGCCCGCCTCTGGACACCTTTCGGCAAGGCAGGAGGCCAAGGGCAGCAGTGCTGGCCCTCCCTGAGTCCCAGCCACACCATGCCCAGGCTAGCACCGGGGCCGTGGCTCCGTGTCAGCACAGCGAAGAGAAGGGCCCTCGGGGACGGCAGCCCTGCGGCTCCCTCAGGCAGGCCAGCTGTGTCTGGACGCTGGCCACCTGTTGGCCGCTGCCTCATCCCTCGGTGCCCGAGGCTGCAGCTCCCAGGGCTTCAGAGAGCACACGGCAGGACCTCCCCCACCTCCTCCTGGCGCTGGGGGGCCCTGCCAGGCCCCACCTCCCGGGGCACTTGGGGGGTCAGGGCGAGAGAGCCCCACTTTCTCCTTCCTGCTGGCTGAGGTCACCAGACGCAGACAGGGCCACCCTCACCAGCTCATGGTGCTGGAGCCGGAGCCCCCCGGAGGCAGCAAGACTGAAAACTGACCGCCCCCCCACAGGTCTGCGCCCTCCCGGCTTTCCTCCCACTGACCGGCAGCGGCACCTGCCCCTGCCCACTCTCCATGTGTGCTGAATCCAGGCACCGGACCCTCCCGAGACAGGAGGCATGATGCCCCCGCCCCCCGGGGCCTGTGCCCCGTGCCCCACACCAGCTGGCACAGCCGGGGTCCAGCCTCCAGGACTTCCTAGAAGAAGACCTGCCCACAGCAGTGTGCGTCACCCCCAGGGACAGCCGTTTGCAGCCCCCAGTTCTGAGACACTGGGCCCAGCGTGGAGAGAGGCAGTGTCCTGGGGACAAGGTTTCAGCATGACCTCGGGATCCAGCCGGGTGGCAGAGAGTACACCTGCACTCCAAGTTCAAGGATGGCCACCGGCAAGAACAAATAAACACTGGAAACAAAACTGAGAAGGAACCACACACAGAGGCCGGCGAGGCCTGACCTCCCGCTGCCCTTCACCTGTGCCCTCCAATCCTTGAGCAACGCTTCCAGAAATATTCTAGCCCTTGGACTGGAATTCCAAACCAGGGACAGAGCCATCTCGATGCACCCTCTGAGCAAACAGGCTGGCTGCCCCTCCCCAGAGGCAGGCCTGGCAGGTGGCACAGGGAGGGTCCCCAGGGACTGTTCCTGACACAAGGCCACTTCTCGCCCTGTGTCCTCAGACTGGCTCGGGATGAAACCAGCAGCGGGTGCCGTGACAGTGACCACCAGCTGCTGGGAAAGTCAGAAATGCATCCTACAGGCCAGAGGCAGAAACCCCTCCGCCGCGGGGCCTGGCGCGGGGGGTGCAGAAGGGCCTGTGCTCACCGCAGGGCCACAGCCATTTCTGAGACTCAGGAAAACCTGAGGCCTGGCTTTCGCCTCTGCCCCTCAGTCCCTCCATGGACACGCACCCCGGGAGGCTGCACAGAGGGGTCCGCCCACCCAGAACCCCACCTGAGCAGGGGCTCTCACCCTCCATGCCTGGAACCCACCTGGGCGCCCTCCGACCCCCGGGCCCCTCCGCGCCTTACAGCAGCCTCAGGGAGAGACTCACCTCGAGGTCCACACGGAGCCTTAAGCACCTTACAGTAATCGGCTCCCAGAGCACCGCCAAGATGCAAAATAAGACGCCGGGCCGAGAACGTGACCTACTTATCACGACTCTACAACTTCACCTCTCCAGCCCAGGGTACAGGCTCCAGGTATCCCCCACACTCCCCAAGCCAGGCTCCTGGCCACCTCCACCTCGCCAGGCCCCGGGTCACCACCCTGTTCCTGCTGCCGTTCCCCCTTCCCCAACCCAGCTGACGACTCCCTGATCCTGGGACCTGCCCTGGCCGCCCCCAACCCACCTTCCCAAAGCGCGAGAGTCCTGCAAGTCACGGCTGGCCACTCGGGAGTTCAACCTCCCAGGAGCTTCTCCAGAATGCCACGCTCGCTCCTTCTCTCAACCAAGCCACGAGGACCTGGGACGCGTCGTCCTGCTCCGCTCCAGCCACACTGCCTGCACCCTCACGTCCCCGCCTGCCGCCTGCCTGAGCCACAGACAAAAAACAGCTGGGCCCTTTGCTGTTGAACGTGGCCGCTGGATTCCTCTTCACAGAGACCTCTTCCCTCGGGAGCCAAGGCCGCGAATCCTGACACTGGCCATGTGGGCACCCGCCACCCTCATGCCAGGCCCCTGTCCTGTAGGCAGAGACCTAGTCCCTCAGAGTGGCCGCTGCCATCCTTGAAGGCCGTGGTGGAAAGGAGAGGAAGGGCAGCATGAGGCGCAGTGCCTGCCAGGAGAACCGGGGTGTGGAAACGGCCTGGGTCTCGTAAATCAAACGCAAACCTGCTACAGGACAACAGGCTTCCAAGAAAATGGTCTTTACAGCAATCAAATTATGTGCGTAAATTCCATGCTTGACAAAGTGTTTCAACACAGCCTGGCAGTCAGCACACAATGTGGACAGGTGGGTGGGGAGGTAGAGGGAAAAACAGGTAGGAGGAGGGAGGCCTACACAGGGGGCACAGGTCTGTTTTTGTGCTTTTAACAACAAAAATAGGGCTGGGGATGTGGCTCAAGCGGTAGCGCGCTCGCCTGGCATGCGTGCGGCTCGGGTTCGATCCTCAGCACCACATACAAACAAAGATGTTGTGTCCGCCGAGAACTAAAAAAATAAATATTAAAAATTCTCTCTCTCTCTCTCTCTCTCTTTCTCTCCTTTCTCACTCTCTCTTTAAAAAAAAAATATATATATATAAGAGGGTGTGATGGCGCACACCGGCAATCCCAGCCTCTGGGAGGATGAGGCAGGAGGATTGTAAGTCGAGGCCAGCCTCCATAAAATAGTGAGATCCTGTCTCAAAATTTAAAGAATATTTTAAAGTGGGGACTGGGTATTTAACTAAGTGGCAGAGTTCTTTAGCATGCATGAGGCCTGGGTTCAATCCCCGGGACTGAAAATAAAAACAAAAAAACCCCAGAAACTTCATTTTACCAAACTACCTGGCACACGCTGGACAATGGCATATTTTTTATTAATATATTGACCTGCAACACTCCCTAGAAGCCTAGGTAATGGTTACTAGTGTCACCCACTGAGTGATGAGAAAGTCCGAGGTTTAAATGTCAGCAACGTGCCCAGGGTCACAGCCAGCACCCGGCGGAACAGAGGGTCACCCGCGACGGGCATGCTCCTACCTACCGGGGTCGAGAAGGGGCTGCTACGCAGATCTATTGAGATTCGTGAAGTCACAACACATGTGGAACCCGGTCACCTCTGTACCCAGAAGGATGCGTCACAGAAGCCAGTAAAACTACGGTGACATCAGACACCTCCGCGCCAGCTCCGTGGCGATTCCTGTGTCCCGCTTCCCCGCTAGGATTGCGTAACTCCTGGGCACACGGATGGAGCTCTGCCCTCCCCTGAAGCCCAGTAGCCCGTCACCTACCTTGGCCAGCAGTGAACAACGTGCTGGGCATCACCCAGGAAAGGTCAGCCACAGGGTGGCCGCCAGCTGGGCCCAGGGACAGGCCTGCCTGCCTGCCTCCAGGGAGGCAGGCTGCAGCAGGTGGCAGGCGGCCTGTGGGAAAAGGCAGGGTGGCTACCTAGGCACATCCCCCACAGTGCAGGTGGCCCAGGGGCTCAGGGGAGAAGGCACATCCATGCCAGGCACTGCACCCCCACCCCACCCCCGCAACTCAGGCTGGCCCCTGCACTGCTACCCAGAGACCCGTGGAAAGGGCCAGGATGGCTCTGTAAAGCCAACGCCTGCCCAGGGTTGTCCCAGGACGGGCACGGCTGTGCAGCAAGGGCCAGGCTCTTCAGAAGTGGGGAGCAGAGAAGAACCAGAAATGATGGGAGGAAAAAATAGAGCCCCGGCTCCTGCCGGCTGGTGCGGGAGGGAACACACCCTGCGCACTCCCAAGAGTGTCCTTCCTCACACACATTTGTGTGTCTCAGTGATCTTGTACTTCTTCAGTAAGTGAGTGCACACACAGAAACACCCCTCCCCACATCTGACGGACACGCCTTGGGAACAAGGATGTGAGACTCAAAACTCACCTGATGTCTTTGAGTGGGTCTCAGGTAAAAGAGGTGAAAATGTCTCAGTCTGTTTTCTGTGGCTATGACAGAATACCTGAGACTGGATAATTTGTAAAGAGGTTCATTTGACTCACAGTTGTGGAGGCTGGGAAATTTGAGATCAGGTAGCCTAATCTGACTGCGTGGGTCTCCTGCTGTCATTGTCATGAATGAGGGCGGATGGCATCTCACTGGTGGGAGGGTTGTGAGAGTGGCGGGTGGGCACATGCAGAAAAGAGGGAGGGGACAAAGGAACTGACCCCTTTATAACAATCCACTCTGGTGAAAACTAATCCAGTGGAATGAGAGAGGCTAACGTGCTCTGGAAGGCCCCATGTCCAAACACCGCTACATAGGCCACATTTCAATATGAGTTTTGGTGGGGACAAGCCACATCTGAACCACACCGAGGAGCTTCCCTTACAAAGTTCCGTGACTGAGCATCCAACATTTGCATTATTTAAACTGACCCTCTGTGAACTTCCTGCAGAGACACGCATCTGCACCTTCACGTTGACAGGGTAAATAGGAGGGGTCAGTCCATGTGAGAAGACACATCCTCACGGTTTTGTCAACAGCTCTCAGAAGCAACACAGCTCCCACCCACCCGAGGACTGTAGAAATAAGGCAGAGTCACGTTCAGTGCTCATCAATAGGACACACACAGCAGCAGGAAGTGGTCAATCAAATAAATACAGAGAAATGGGATCTTAGCAAAAAAGAATGAGGGGAAGCCACGCAGGACCACACTTCTATAAAACACCTAGCCAGGTGCACCAGCCATGGCTGTGATCCCAGGGACTGGGGAGGCTGAGGCAGGAGGATTGCAAGTTCAAGGCCAGCTTCGGTAACCTCACAAGGCTGTGTCAATATTAAAATTGAAGAAAAGGCTGAAGCTGTAGCTCAGTGGTAGAGTGTCTCTGGGGTTCAATCCACAGTTTAAAAAAAAAAAAGGAGAGAGATCCCAAACCTCTCTAACAGGATATTGTTCTCACAAATGTCCCTAAAGCTACACGGACAATTTCATACACACATTCCTCACCTTTGCATACAAGGTGCAACTGAGAACAGAACACGATTGTGTCCATAACACCCACCAATAGACCCAAGGCTGGTTGCCAGGATCTGTATTTATGGAGGCTCCAATTTACTGGGGGGGGGGGGTGCCCAACAAGCCCACGGCAGGTTGAAAGGTCTGCAAGAGGGAACCGTGCGGAACTCGTGCTGCTGACCGCCCCCCTGCCACTGCCAGGACGGCAGGCACTGTACCACCCATCACTAGCCCAGGAGGAGATCCAAACTCAATGCCTAGTGCAGCTTCTACTCAAGTGTATGGCTTTCACGCCACTGTGCAGTGCTGCCCGCTCAGGAGGGGCTCCCCAGTCGTTCACATGCACAGACTGTTTCCACGTCTGGTCTCTCCCTGGAGCCTCCTAGAACTCACTGACCCTTGATGAGGGAACCAAGGCCCCGGAGCTCCCTCTGATCTGCAGTTACCTGAGTCTGGTGCGTGCTGGGCGTCCCCCGGCTGCCAGTGATCTGGAGCAGGGCAGACAGGGAGGACAGCGCAGATCTGGGTTGGAATCCAGCTCTACCACTTCCTCAGACACAGGGCCTTGCACAGATGTCATCTGCTCTTGGCCAACGTCCCCGGCACACCAGGTGAGCCCAGCACCCCATCGCACAGAACCACAAGAGGGCCGCGCACCCGCCCGCGGGCGTCAGGTCTTCGACGCAAGAACATGCGCAGCACCTTTCCAGTGGGGGCTGTGGGCTGCCCACGGCCCTCAGAACCTGCTGGCAGCTCCCACCCGGGGCCAGACCTCCCTGGCACACTGGCCGCCACGGCCCCTATTCTCACGTGGATACCCCGCTGCCAGCAGTTAGTCGATTTCTTCCAGCCCACCTTCACGGTCCTCCGAGTCCTACAGGGCGTGCGTGGCGAGGAGGAGGAGGAAAGGCAAACCTTGGGAGTGGGACTTCTTCAGGTCACTAAAGAAGCTAACACTTGGAAAATTAGAGGTGACTTGACACGAAAGAATGATAATTTCATAAAAAGCCAAAGTTTGAGTGATGGCATGTGACTACGTCTTAAAATTAAGGTTCCTCTGTGTTTACCTTGACCCATGTGTTGCCTTTTTAGTTTGGGGCAAGGTATTCTAAAGAGAGGGGTCGCCCAATGCCCCCATCCTTGTGGCGCTCATGGCCCAGAATGTTCTGCATGAAGCAACTGCCCGAGAGCCCCAGAGCCCAGAGGAAGGCAGCCCTTGGGAGCAGAGGGTCGCTGCAGAGCTGGCGCCTTGGTGCGGGGAAGGGGCGGGCTGCTGGTCTCAGGTCCAGAAGTCCTGACCACATGAGGGAAGGTGCCCTCTCGGGAACTTCCAGGGGTGCAAACAGAACTCACAATGCCCCCAAAGGAGCCCCATGATGTTGGGAGGTTGCAGCACCCTGGGGAGAAAGGGAGCACCGACATTCTGTCCTTCCCCAACACAGGCCTGCAGGCCTGCCCTGGGTCAGTGAAACACCGAGGACGGCGGGTGTGCAGGAGGAGCAGGACTTAAGTCCCAACCACAGGTTGGGGGTCAGGGGACAGAGAGGCTCCAAGACAACCCTCAGGATCCAGGAACCGGTATCATAAACCCCCAGCATCAGGAGTATGTCCCACTCCTCTCCTGGTTACCTAAGGAGCTCCCTGTCCTAGGATTCTCAGGGAACCAAATAGTAGCCACTGATGTCCCAGACTGCCAAGGTGGCAATCACCCCAGTGAGGGGGACACTCGGGTCACGGCAGTCGACTTCATTATTAACTTTCAAAAACATTCCTGGACGTAAGCACAACCCACACAAAAAGAAAGGCAAAGGTGGACATTGCTCAGAACTGGGTCTGCCACGTTACCCAAACAGGGCATGCTGGCCTCAGCCTGTGGGAACCCAGTGTCCACTCAATATTTGCACAGGGTTAAAGTTGAAGGTTACAAACAGCAACAAATATTTGAAATAAACAAGTGGAACAAATTCCCTACTTGCATTAGGTAACAGATATTTTTAAGACCAAATTGTCTAGACAATTTCTGTATCAAAGAGCATGTTAATGCTGGACATCTGGGCACTGCACTGAGGGGCTACTCGCACTCTGTTCCCAATTGGGCCTTTCTAACTTTGCATCACGTGCCTGTATTGCTTATTTTTAAAACAAAAAAAATCCTTGCAAGAAAAGATCAAGACTGGCATAAACCAGCCTAAGACGGTTGAGGCCTGAAGCCTGATTCAAGCCTGAGATGATCTTTCTTTTCCAAGCCTCGTGCATGCTAACTAAGCAGTGCTCCACTTCTCAAGTACGCGCGCCCTCCTTTCTTTTCTTTATTTTTTTGGGGGAAGGGGGTCTGGTTCTGTTGCCCAGGCTGGTCCTGAATCCTGGGCTCAAGAGAGCCTCCAGCCTCAGCCTCTGGAGTAGCTGGGATTTGAGGCGCGGCACTTAAAACATTTCACCTTGGAATCACCATTTTATTCTTAAAGCACCAATTCTTCCGGGAAGTTCAGGCTTCCACCAACCACAGAACTCTGGCCTGCCAATAATAACCATGCAGAGTGACTAAACAGTTTTCCAGCAAAAGCAAAAAATGCAAACGATCAAAGTGCAAAGCAGCCGGGGCCTGATCAGGCACCGTTTCTGCCTCCCAAGGCGCCACCTTCCCACCGCCCTTAGATTCCTGCAAGATGTTCATTAGAGCGCCTGGAGCGCGTCCTCGGAAGGGCACCGCCAGCAACTGCGGCTTCCAAGCCACGCCCCTTCCCCCACCCGCGGGCAGGCGTCACGTGACGACTGAGAAAAGTAGGGGAAAGGTTATCCGGAGCCCCGCCCCCGGACTGGCGCGTCCCGGCGCTCAGATCCTGTTCCACCGGCCATGCCCACGGAGACCTTCCGGAGCGAGGCGCGGGTGGCCGCTGCCATCCCAGCGGCAGCACGCGAAATGCAATGCACCTCTCCGGGGGTAGGCCGAGCCCTGCGGTGTTCAGCCCCGGGACAGTTACGAGCTCCCGTTTGTTGGATGCGGCATCCAGCAAACCAGCCACCTGGCACTGTGCCCACACAAGCCCAGAGCAGGTCTGAAAGGGGTTCACTGCGAAGCCCAAGTAAAACTTAACGGTGTTTTTATGAATGAGCACGGGGCCAGTATTGGGTAAGCGCTGGCCAGTGCCCCAAGACTCCCTGCAGACCCAGTTCTGACCGCGCGGTGACCACTGGTCTGGGGCCACGGCCAAGAGCGCAGCAGCAGCAGCGGAAGGGACGCTGGTTTAATTCCCTTCATCTCCAGGTTAAGTGGCTTGTTTTCGGGGGCCTGTGCATGATGCCAATAGCCATCACTTTAACACAAAGTATGTGCGCTCCTAAAACCCAGCCCCGCGTGGTTCCAGCGTCTGTAAGATGGAGTTCAAGTGCAAAATCAAGTCCAGCCATGCTTTGTAGGGAAGAAACAGCAATTTACATGTGAAAAAGAGCCCACTGGCTCCTGGTATTAAGGCAAAACCAACCCAAAGAACCAAGCTGAATGCTGATGGTGCCTAGATCCCCTTAACCTAGCCGCTGGCCTCCACCACAGCATCCTCACCCGCACAGTGGCTCACGTTTCTGACTTCCTTACTCAGGCAGCTGGTCTTCCGATAATTTGGAAAGGTGGATGTTGCTGGCACAGTGGGAAGGCCAGTGCTATTCGGCCTTTTTTTTTTTTTTTTAATTCACTTAGCTTGTGGCTTTGACGGAAATAAACATGCTTGAATATCTGGAATGACCAGAAACCAGACGCCCGTGGAAGAAAATGGTGTAACAAAATACACGTTTCAAAAGGTTGAATTCATTTTCATTTTGTTTGGTAACTTAACAAAGTTACTACTTTCCCTTAAATACAGAACAAACTTAATATTCCCTGCCTGGAGCTGGGAATATTAAGTTTATTCTTTATTTAATCCAGTAATTACTTGTAATGTTTAACTCTTGTGAAGGTTAATATCATCCCTCCTCTTCCCTGCCTTGGGGTTTAACGAAAGCCAGGCACCGATTTACATCACAAAGCCGCTGACCCTCGGCGGCCTGCCCCAACAAAACGAAAGGAACCGGCTGCTGGCTGCCCGGGCGCTGGTGCGGAGCAGGGGGCTGCTCCGAGGGTCCCGACCGCGCAGTCGGGCTCGAGGGCCAAGTTCGCAGAGGCCTGGTCACGTGTCGCCTCCCACCCTCCCAGGTCAGCGGCCTCCACGCCTGGCACGACCTTGGGCAACCTCTCCGCACCCACCTGCCCTTGACCCCTCAACGCACAGTGGAGGGTGGGAGGCGCTCACACGTCGGAGCCGGGACCCGAGGACCCCGTCCCGTTCACTCCGGCCGTAGCACCGCGCGGAGAGTCCCTGCGCCAAGGGCGTGTCCTGATGGCCTGCACTGACGGGGAAAGGGTGGGCGCGGGGAGAGGGGCTGCGGGGACTGATGCGGGGACCGATGCGGGGAGGGGGTGGAGGCAACCCGCCAAGGGTCCCGGCCAGGCATCCTTCCCGCTGTAGCACTCTACCTGCCCGCCGACTGACCGACCCTGGGTGGACCCCAGACCCAATTCATTTGAGAAGTCGGGAAGGGGAAAAGGAGCTGGCGGCCCCACCTCTGCCCCGGTCAAAGGCATCCCGCCAAGTCCCGGGAGCAGAGCATCCCTCCCGCTGCTTCTCGAGCCTCGGCCGCCGGCAGACCGACCCTCGCGCAGACCCCAGACCCAATCCAATCGCGGGCTGGAGAAACAGAGCGACGGCAGACACCGGCCAGCGGCGCCACTGGCCCCGGGCTGGAGGTGTCCAGCCAAGTGCCAGGGACCGAGCATCACTCCCGCTGCGGGCAGACCCACCCGCGCGGACCCCAGACCGCAGCCACTGCGCAAGGTGGGGGCTCAGCTGCGTCCCGGGATGGAGCTCTCCGCGAGCCCCGCCGTCCGAGGACCGCGCTGGGGTTCCCCGCCTGTCCACCCGGCAGCGGCCCCGCGCCCGCGTCCCGGCAGCCCTCGCGCGCCCCCCGCCCAGACCGCCGCGGCCCGCAGGGCGGCGCCGCAGCCTCCCCGTGCGCGCCCGCGCCCGGGCCTTACCGAGTCGGCGGACGGCGGCGCGGCGGCGGCGGAATGAGTGAGCGGCCAGCGGGCGCCGGAGGCGGAGGGCCGCGGGCGAGGCCGATCGCTCCGACGCCGGCCGCCGCCGATTGGCTGAGGCTGCCGGGCTGCGGCGCGGGCGGGCGGGCGACTCCCCGCGCGCGGCGGGGCGGGGGCGGGGCCTGGGCGGGGCGGGGCGGCGGGGCGGGGCGCCGAGGGGAGGGGGCGGCGAGGAAACTGAGGCCGGCGCGAGCACGCCACCGCAGCCCCTAACAGCGCGGGTGCGGGACGAGCCTCCTCGCCGCGCCAGCCTCGGCTTCCTCGTCTGTCAGATGGCAGCTCATTAGGGCCGTGCACATGAAAGCACTTAGCGCCGGGCCCGGCTTATTATGCCCGCGGTTTATAGGCATTGCCCCGTGGCCTTCGAGGCACCCCTGCGGCGCTGATGCTGTTTACCTCCCACCCCTTTTTACAGTCAAGGAGTCCGAACAGAAAAAGGATGACCGACTTGCCCAAGATCCCACGGCTGATAAATGAGAAGTGAGCCCAGCCCCAATTCGGACCTCACTCTTGGAGCCAACGCGCTATGGGCTCCTCCTCATCCAGCGGGGCCAAAAATGCCTCCCTTGCAGGACTTCGGGAAGACCTGGGGAAACAATTGGGGGTTAAGGGTGTAGCTCAGTGGTAGGGCGCATGCTCAGCATGTGCGAGGCCCTGAGTGCCACCCACATCAAATAAATACGATTATTACTATTCCTGCGTCTAGAACATGATAGATGCCAGGAGCCGAGAGACTGAAGCCCGGTGCAGTGTGAGCCCTCCGGAGAGGGGCCGGGTGTCTAGCCGATGTCAGGCTTCTAGGTTTAGGGGAAAGGGAGCAAAGGGACAGCCAGGAGGGGGCAGAGCGGTCAGCCGGGTGAGCCACCTTCCCAGGCTCCTACTGCTCCTGGGCTCGAGCTACGGGTTCTGCATACAGCCGCTGCTCCATAAATGCACTGATTTTTTTTAAAACAAAACCTGCACTCTCAGAGTTCTATCACTCCTGGTTACGGAGACTGAGTTCGCCTCCATCTTCCTCTGCGGCCGTTAAGCTGAAGGGTTTAGAAGAGAAAATGAAAGTTCTGGGTTGAGCCTCGCGCAGCACCGCCCCCCGCTGCAGCTAACTGTTGCTGCGTGTTCCGCGCTCATTGTTTCAAATGAAGGGAAGACGATATGTTGGTCACTGTCGTGGACATAGTTCTCTGTGGGGGCACATAGACAACCTGCTCCTTTTACCGGCTGGGCAGTACTTCTTTAGATGATATGCTGTGATGCATTCGACCGGCCCCCCAACGGACATTGAATGTCCCCCCTTCTGCACCACCGCAAGTGCAAGTAAAACTTACAAAGCCATTGGCGTCCTTCTCTGAGCGCCGGGTTCTCCTGGAGAACCGATCCCTAGAAGTGAAGTACCCAGGCGCGTGCGATATTAGGGTGCCACTTGCCTATCTGTTTCCTAACATCCATTCCTCCGTCTGCGCGTGGGAATGGGCCTTGACTCAATGATGGATTCTTCCAATCTTTGTAAATCCTAAAAGGGGAAAAGTACGGGGGAAATCTGTCCCTCTTTTAATTTGCATGTCTTTGAGATTGAAGTTGGAAGTTTCCTCTCCTGCTTATTTCTGGGCCCAAAGAGGCAGGTGGTCTGGGCCGGAGCACAACTGCCCTCCTCTCCCTACTCGTGGGCCTTTGCGGCTTGCGCCATGAAAGCTGGACTGCGCCGCTCACCTCAAATGCCCTTCCGTCCTCTCCCGGGAACCCCAGCGATGGCAGGTCCCCGCCTCAAGGTCACTTCCTCCCTCACTCAGTGCCCTGCGGCGCGCCCCGCTCGGATTGGCCCTGCGCCCTGTCTGTTGCGAAGGCTCTGCGTCCTTGACGGTGCGCCCCTCCCCGCGCTCCGCCTGGGTGCCACCCGCAGGCTAGGCGAGGCAGGGCGGGGACGGCGTCCGTGGGAGCGCCGCGGCGCCGCGTTCACCTGTCCCGGGCTGAGCCGTGCCTGCCGGCAGCTCGTGCGCGCCAGGAAGCCTTCATTCTGCTCCCGGGTCCACCTCTCTCCCCGCAGACTTTCTCTCCTCCCCGCAGACTGCAGCTCCCAGGGACAGCTATTAATAAGGAGCCAGTGAACCAGGACCCTGGGGAGCTGGAGTCTTCATTCCCTGGGGGCCAAAAATATCCCAGTATCCGACTCCGAAACTAGAATAATGTTTCTCAAGCTCTGTTGGAGATTTTATTTTTCGAATTATTTCCCAATTAATCAAATATTGTGCCTACTGAGAAGACATTTTTAAGAATAAGGAAACTTAAAAGATGCATGCAGTATTTTTTCTTATCGCTAAGAGATTTGCTTTTTCTTCTAAAAATATCTTTTTATGAAAAACTTCAAACTTTTAAAAAGTTCAATGAGAATAGTGTAATAAAGGCCTATACAACCAAAACTCAGGTTCAGCGATTACCCAGCTAGGGCTCCCATCCACTCTTTCATATTCCTTTTGAACCTGGGCTCTCCCTGTGTTGCCCACTCAGTCTTGGAGATCCTGGACTCAAGTGATGCCCACCTCCGCCTCCCAAGCAGCTGCGACTACACGTGCTTGCCATCACACCTCAGTCCCTGCTGATTATTTTAAAACAAATCCAGATACCCTACTGGTTTTCTTATGGATTCTTTAGTATGAATCTCTAAAGAATAAGGGTTTGGGGTGTGTGTGTGTGTGTGTGTGTGTGCGCGCGTGTGTGGTTTTGTTTGTTTCTTTCTTTTATGGTGTTGGGGACAAAATCCAGGTCATAGGCAGCCTAGGCAAGTACCAAAGTGCTCTACCACTGAGCTACAACCCCAGCTCCAAGTACTCTTTTTTTAAAGCAAGTGCAATGCTAGGGTCCTACTTAAAACAGATGCTACGAAGTGTGTGCACCTGGCTTGCCTGAGAGGGGCAAGCCCGGGCCCACTCTCTCAGGCCTCCTCTGCTGCTGGCAGGTTCTGATCCCAAAGTCAATCTTTTGTTTTTTGGGGGGAAATTGGCTCCCAGGTCCCATAAGAAACAATGTTGTAATCTCATAGTGCTGCCCTTCCCCCACTTCCCCAAACCTGGAGTCCCCTGAACTTGAACCTTGGTTTTGAGTACATGGTGGCGGTTCCACGTCAGGAGGTGTTTGCTCAGCCAGCATCACCAGGGCCCCACGAGGACAAAGCTGGTGACGCAAGGCAGGCCAGAGGATCCAACACAACAAACCTGTCCCTAACCAGTAGGCGGGCCCTGTACCCCGCTGAGCCCGCAGCTGGACACATACTCAGGGGACCAAGGAGAATGTGTCCTGTCCAGATTCCCTTCCTCCTCCCTCAGGGACAAGGACTCCCTCTATTTCTTCTGTGCCTGGTTCCCAGTGCCCAGCACCCTGACAGCCCCTGGCAGCACAGGGATCATCTTCCTGAGGAGGCTGCATAGTCGAGAAGCAAGAGCAGAGACCAGGAGCAGCCAAGTGGCCCCTTCATTGTCCCCTCTAAGCCTCAGTGTCCTCCCTTATTTATTTATCTCTTCATTCATTCATGTATTTTGCAGTACTGGGGATGGAACTCAGGGTCTCATGCATCCTCAGAAACACTCTCTACTGAGCTATATCCCCAGCCTTTCTATTTAATTTATTTATTTATTTGGCACTGGAGATTGAACCCAGGGGTGGTTTACCACCAAGCTACGTCTCCAGCCCCACTCTTTTATTTATTTATTTTTTTGAGACTGAGTCTCACCAAGTTACTTAAGGCCTCAAACTTGTGACTTAGCCTCCTGAGTCACTGAGACTACAGGCGTGCACCACCTGCCTGTCCTTTGTATTTTATTTTGAGATAGGGTCTTGCTCAGTTGCCCAGGCTGGCTTCAAACTCCTGCCTCAGCCTCCCAAGAAGCTGGGTGCACAGGTGTGCGCTTCCACACCCAGCCCCCTTGCACAATCTGCTTGAAGAGGACACGAGTAACTGATAGGAAGTGTTGAGACCATTTCCGGGCACACAGTAGGCGCCCTATGTGCAACAGCTATGATTATTATTTTCCCTCTGTGGAGCCCCTGTCTTTAAAAACCTCTATCTACAAATAGTACAATTAACGAGAGGCCTGTTTATTCCTTGTTTATTAATCAGAAACAGACCCAGGCATCAGCTGGAGTTTATGATCAATAGGTAGTTATCGGTTGCTTATCAACGGTGACTGCTAAGACCTGTTTGTCTTGCCACCAAAAGCAAAAGGGTTGGCTGTGTTGATCCACACAGGTGAATTTAGACACATATGGCCCTCCCGAAGGCGCTTTCAAATGGCCAGAATAATTCAGAGGTCATCATTATGTCCCCACCAGTGCAGACTGCTGAGGGCTAGGCCAAGTAGGAATGACGCATCGAAATTTCCCTGCAAGCGTACCCCATGTTAAATGGACTTGCCTTGGAATTTCACTGTTGACATTGCACGTGTCTTTGAGAAAGGTGACCCTGCTCAAGGACCAGGGTGGATCCAGGATTAGGGTGTATCCTGCAGGTTTTAGGAAGTATCTGGGTTTAAGACAATTTGGGTTTAGGGCGTTCCTGGTTTAAGATAATCCGGGTTTAGGGAAGTTGCAGGTTGAAGGTTATTCCTGCTGGGAGTAGGGCGTGCCTGCTGCCTGAGTTCGCTGAGTTCTCATGGAGAGAAAGTATTTTGGGGACGTGAATTGTGCGGGCAGATTTGAGATTTCCCGAGAACGTGTGTAGAGGCCGGTGTGAGTTCGGGAATAAAGAATTGCTGTTTGAATCTACAAGGTGTGAGTGGCTCGTGATTCTGTGCCCAGCCAAGACATTGGCAGCAGACCTGGAGAGTGGGCACAGAGTGGCATGTGGGGGTCAGAGCCTGTAGTGACTTAGTGGATTCTGTTGCCTGGTTTACAGCCAGGCCAGCCTTGTCCGTGACTGCACTGCAGACAGCTGGACACTGGGACCCAAGGGACAGGGAGGACATGCCCCTCCACTAGCACCTTTTTAGCAGGTGTCTGAGCACCCTCAGAAGAATCTTGGCAGAACCCTCCCACGTCAAAGTATAAACCTCCCCTCTGCAGGCACAGGTGGAGGAGGAGGGCGGGGCAGGTTCCACTGGAGTCATTATAGCTTTTAAGTTTGGGTGGAGCACTGAGCTTTTGAAAGCCCCGAGACAGCTACAAATCCCTTCCCCAGAAAAACACAGGCACATGCAAGGAAGTGAGTCATTTCAGTCATGGGCCTTCCAAAGCGTGGGTTTACGCTCCTGCCCACACAGTGAAGAAAACTCATCCCCAACTTGAAAGCAGGACAAAGGGCTGTCGGAACGTCCTCGCAGGGTTCCACTGGCTAACAGACCTATCCAGGATCAGCTTGTGCTCTAGGGAAATGGATCACTGACAGGCGCCAGGGTCCAGGAGGTCATGTGAGAATGGCAGGCTTTGGTCCATCAGAACCTAAACAATTCCTGATCAATGGAAAAAATGCGTATTCCCCAAAGTCAAGATTTAACACCCTGTAGGACATTTAACGCCCTGTAGGATGGGCCAGTTTCCGAGGCACTGCACTCCAGCTCTCTGTCTTCCAGAGCTTCCAGGCTCAGCTGCTAGCGTCTTCCTTTGACTTGCTTGGCCATCAGAGTTTAAATCTCTGACAGGAGCTCAGTGTATCTCAGTCACATTTTTACCTTGTGGGAAATCTCATTCGACACACATTTCCAGGTACAAGAGCAGGAAATCATTTTGTTTTCTTCCGTTTCCTTCTGTTGGCAGGTGCTGGGATGGAACCCAGAGCCTGGCATGTGCTGGCTGGGCACTCTGCCACTGAGCCACACCCCAGCCTTTTCCTTTTATTTTTACATTTTGAGACAGGGCCTCACTAAGTTGCCCAGACTGACCTCAAGCTGGCAATCCTCCTGCCTCAGCCTCCCAGTAACTGGGATTACAGATGTGCGCCCAGCAAGAAATCACCGGGAGAGCTGATGTTCTGTGGGAGCTAGGGGTGCTCTGGAGTGAGCAGGGATGGGTGGCCTCTGTGGGTCCAGAGCAGCCCTGACATTTCTGCAGCACAGTTGGGGGGGGGCTTTGATGACAGTCTAGGGACACCTACGAACCCCCAGGACTGGCACAGGCCACTCAGGAAGCCACGGGCTGAGTTTTCACAGACTCACTTTCCATTTGCAAAAGCTCTTGCCCTCTGTTCAAATTTGAATGTTTTCCTTTTCCTTAAAAAAAGAAAAAAGAAGACGATGACAGCCAGAAATCTCAAAGCCCGAGAAAAGCTAACGCACCAGTTTTCTGTTCTTCCTTTCCTTGTGTGGATACGGGGGAGGGTGCTCTGTCGTGAAGCTACATCCCCAGCCCTTTTACTTTATTTGGAGACGGGGGGGGGGGTCTCATTAGATGGCCCAGCCCAGGCTGATCTTGAGCTTGAGTCCTGCCTCAGCCTGCAGAGTGGCTGGGATCACAGGCAGGTGCCACCACAACCCGTGGGACCCCCGGGTTTGAAGGAGGACTGACAGTGAGATAAATGAGCCCCTCAGTGGTGGCCCCTCCCAAGAGTGGAAGAACTTTTAAGCCCCCAACCTCCAGCCCCTCTCCCATTATTAGGAAGTTCTGAAGTTCACTGGATTAGACCAGGGGAATGAAGAGAAGGGGGGTGGGAATAGGAAAGACAAAACTTTCCTCTGTTCACGCATAAATACACGACCAGTGCACCTCCACACCGTGCACAACCACAAGAATGGGAAGTGGCACTCCGTGTATGTACAGCTGTCAACATACACTCTGCTGTCATGTGTATCTAAAAAGAACAAATAAAAAATGACTTTAAAAAAATCCTGCCTGGGGCTGGGGCTCAACGGTGGAGCGATTGCCTTGCACTATGAGGCCCTGGGTTCAAGCCTCAGCACCACATAAAAATAAATAAAGATACTGTGGCCATCCACAACTCAAAAAAAAAAAAAAAGAAAAAAAAATTAAAGTCCCGAGCCAGCCTAAATCAACTCTTTTCTAGTTCAAAAACCCCTCTCTCTTCCCATTTCTCTCACCCTTTTCTATCAGCCACAAAAATGCCAGAGTTTATTTTTCTTTCCTTGACCCTATTCCAGTCTCACTCTTCTACCTTGGCAAACACCTCAAAAGTCTGAGCCCATCACTTTCATTCATGTCTGAAGCACTTATTGAGCACCTGCTGGGTACCTGGCACAAGCCAAACATGATTGCAGAATGGGAGGTCTGGAGGGTGGTGTGGGCGGCCTCCACTGGCTCCATCTTATCCTGCATCTCCTCCTCCAATGTCACTCTGGTCCTGAAACCAGAGGGTGACCGCTGTCCCCTGCAGCCTTCTCAAAGGCAGGTCCTGTTGGTCTCCCTGCTGCTCTTCACTGCTGCCCCCTCCTCCTGGGAGCTCTCTGCCACTCCCTGGGGTCACCTCTGCCCCTGGCTCTCGCCTCCCCTGGACCTGTTCCCAGATGCCTTCCTGGTTCCCTTTCATCTGCCCCCCAGCTCCAGCTCAGATGGAGTCCTGGGCTTCTGGTCCTGGCCTGCCGCTGGCACCAGCCTGGGTCTCTGTGGGTCCCCCCATTGCTCCACTGGCTTCTCCGTACCATCCTCCCTCCGAGCCTCATCAGGACCCCACCCCAGGCTGGGCAATGATTGGAGTCACCCACCAGCAGAGGTCAAGCTTCAGTGACCAGCCTAGTAGGACCACAGGAGAAAAATGGTGTGCACAAGACGCCTTCTGAAGAAAGCAGCAAATAGACACCAAGGGGAAGTGAGAAGCTTGATGGACGTTTTAAATACTCATTTTACAGTTAACATAGATCTTTGCAACTGCAACAAGAAATGGCCAGCATCTTTTTAGTACATGGGGCCTGGAAAGACCTGAATCCAGCCCTGGTCTTACCCAGATTCATGCATTTGTTCTTCCCTTCATTTGTTTGGCAGTTAATATGTCGAGCACCTACGATTATGTGTCCTAGAAACTGGGGCTTCCAGGGAGCACAGCAGCCAGCCCGAGCCCACCCTCAGGAGCCTGCATTCTAGTGGGAGAAACAAGTAAGACATAAAGAGACTCATGTGAAAAGAGCAAAGGAGAAAATAAAGCAGAGTGGGTCAGAGTATGGGTGGG
The DNA here is from genome assembly GCF_052094955.1 of Ictidomys tridecemlineatus. Classification (NCBI taxonomy): domain Eukaryota; kingdom Metazoa; phylum Chordata; class Mammalia; order Rodentia; family Sciuridae; genus Ictidomys; species Ictidomys tridecemlineatus. The sequence goes on along the minus strand of NC_135480.1, from coordinate 4,867,902 downwards.
AAAGGGCTAAAGACTGGTCTATATGTTCAAGAGAACAGAAGCTCCTGACATGGGATCCTCGAACAGATCCATAGCAGGGCCTCAGAAATATTAGCTGAATGACAGATGGATGGATGGGTGGATGGAAGGACAGATGGATGGATGGGTGGGTGGAATGACAGATGGATGGATGGGTGGGTGGAAGGACAGATGGATGGATGGGTGGGTGGAAGGACAGATGGATGGATGGGTGGGTGAATAGAGAGATAAATGGATGAATGGATGGATAGATGGGAGGGTGGAAGGACAGATGGATGGATGGGTGGGTGATGGGTGGAGGGGGACATGACAGACTAAGCTGCCTGGTGCTCTTCCTTCTGGCCTTGCCTCCCTAGGCCCTCATCCACCTCCAATTGGCTCCTGAGGGTCCTCCTTCATGGTCACCTTCCATGTCTCAACACCTTTGTGCTGAGGGCCATTGCCAAGTAGGAATGACGCATTGAAATCCTTGCCAGTGTACCCCATGTTAAATGGACTTGCCTTGGAAATTTGCTGTGACCTTGCATGTGTGTTTGAGAAAGGTGACCCTGCTCAAGGACCAGGGTGGATCCAGGATTAGGGTGTATCCCGCAGGTTTTAGGAAGTATCCGGGTTTAAGATAATTTGGGTTTAGGGCGTTCCCGGTTTAAGAGGGGTTTTAGGGAAGTTGGAGGTTGAAGATTATTGCTGCTGGGATTAGGGTGTTCCTGCTGCTTGTTCCCGTTGAGTTCTCGTGAGATTCAAATGGGATTTGGAAAAAAGCCTCGTGGAGTAGGTGAATTGGGCTAGCAGAACTTGGATTTCCCCAGAACGTGTTTGTAGAGGCCGGTGTGAGTTCGGGAATAAAGGATTGCTGTTTGAACCTACAAAGCTGTGTGGTGCCTCCTGATCTTGTGCCAAGCTGAGACTTTGACACCTTTGCATTCTGTGGCCTCCAGGTAGACCGATCTACATAACTTGTTAGGGCAAAATGAGATGAAATGGGGAGACCCTTGTTCAAAACCTATTAAAAATTTTCAGACAGTGACAGCAGAGCATTAAACCAATTTTGGAACCTTCTAAGCTCTGGCCCTGGGTGACTGCACCAGTCACATGTCGGTGAAGCTGGCCCTGGCTCTGGGCAGGCCAGCAAGAGCTTCCAAGATCTGCTCCAGAGGGAGCATCCAGCCTGGGCTAATGGGCCTTCCTAACTGTGCTGCGTGCGCTCAAGACCTCAGTCCACCTCCTTCTGCCCCTGGGCACCTGTTCTCTCTACCCAGAACGTCACCGCCTTCATGCCTTCCTGTGTGCGGGGCAGCTGTGGATGAGATGCCCCCGGGAGGTGGGAGCAAACCTGAACCCAATCCCGGCTCTGGCAATCCCTTTCTCCGTGGCCTCCCACAGGGTCCCGGCCCCAGGACACTGCCTTTCTAAGTCCCGCAGCGCCCCCTCGCCCACTCCAGATCAGGAGCTTCCTAGGGCCGGATTTCAGGGGCCCTGAGATTTTCCAATCCACCAGAACTTTTGTGCAGTGGAGAGGAGGGGATGGGTAGGTGCTGACTCGCCACCAGATAGGCTAATTGGTTCCTGGAGGGCACTGACCTTAAGGGATGGGGAAGAGCTGGGAATTTTCAAGTTCCTGGGAAGTGGGAGTGGGTGGGTGGAGGAAGTGGCAGTCCCCTGGGGCAGGAGCGTGGGTGGAGGTGGGGCGGAGAGCAGACCCGCAGCCAAGAGGAGCAGTTTAAATTTTAAAAGGTCCTATTGCCGTTTCCTCTAGTGGTGTTTGGACGGTCCAAAGGCTGCAGCCCCCCAACTGCCTGCAGGGCGCTGAGGGGCCTCCTTCAGGGTCCCTGCAGCCCCGGGGAGCTCCTTCCCTCGGGTGAGAGTGGCGTGGGGGAGCGGGCACCCGGATGTCCCCGGCTTCTCCCGCTCCCGTGTCACCCCGCAGTAGCCGGGGTTGTGAAGTCGCCCCCTGGCCCCATGCGGCGTTGGGAGTGAGGTGGGGGTCCCCCCCGCCGGGGTGTCTCACCAGCCCGACGGGGTCGAGGACCGCCCCGCGCGCCCCACCGCGGAGCCAGCCCTTCCTCGCCCCGGGCCTGCGCTCGGCTGCGGGCGCGGCTTCCTGCCGGTCCCGGTCCACACCGCAGCTCGCCCCGGGGACCCGCGCCCCGCCCCGCGCCCCAGGACGGCGGACCCGTCGGGGCGGGAGCAGGTGCTCGCTTCCAGGGCGGGCTGTCCAGCCGTCGCGACATAAGGGACCTGACCTCTGGGAAAACAGGAAACGCCCAGCCAAGAAACGCAGGCCCGCAACCGCCTGGAACCTCCTTATCTGCTCGACGTGCTCTGCGTTTCCTTCGTCTTTTGTCTGGGCCACTAAGGCTTTTTTATTTTTATTTTTCTGATCTTGTGCACATTTATAAGATGAAAGTCACATGGAATATGAATAAGCTTTTCTGTTTTCTTCCACTTTATTTTTAATTTTTATTTTGCTTGATGCTGGGGACCTCGGAGGGCCTGGCGCTTACTGTGCCAGCGCCTTATCAGGGGGCCACACCCCCAACTTCCTACCAGTTTTACGACTCAGACCTTTGCCAGAAATCCTGTAGGTGAAGATCAGCCAGGGCATGATGGCCGCTCGCTTCAGAAAATCTAGTGTCAGTTTTTAAAATTTTGTTTATTTATGGTTATTTTTTCAACGCCGGGGATGGAACCCAGACCCTCCTGCGCTGGGCCAGCGCTCGCCCTGGAGCGCCCCGCAGCCCAGCGACCGCGTTCCCGGCCTCCCAGAGCTAACCGCCTTAGCGAATCCGCCTTGTGTCTTGGCGCCTGAGTGTCGTGGTCCTGATCTCACAGAGGACGCCGAACACACAGCAGAAAGGAGCTTGGCAAGGGCGGAGGATGCAAGAGTGGGTCTGGCTTCAGATCCAGCTCCTCTCTGAATTTCATGGCATTTGGGCCCCACTTTCCGCAGCGGGAACTGAGACGCACCCTAGTGCAGCAGTGTGTGGTTCTAGCCAGGAAATTTCACCATCGGTGGCTCAGGTTAGGTCTCCTCTCATTCGACTCTCAAGATTATTATGAGGATTAATTGAGACCATGTAGGTGACTTTTTGGCCTAGGGTAAGGGGGTACATTGGAGGTGGGACATTTTGTTTGTGTGTGTATGTGTAGGAAATATGTTTGAATCATGAGAAGCTCAAGCATCAAAAAAGTATCCAAAGGCTGGGCTTGTGGCTCAGGGCAGAGCACTGGCCTAGCAGGACTGGGGCCCTGGGTTGGATCCTTAGCACCTCATAAAAATAAATAAACAAAATAAAGGTATGTGTCCAACTAAAAAGTAAATATTAAAAAAAGTATCCAGAGGACTGAGGGTGTGGCTGAGGGTAGAGGCATGCCTAGCCTGCATGAGCCCTGGGTTCCTACCTCCACTCTTGCACACCTCACAGTGTCTTGTGCATCTTTCTAGAATGCACTTAAGGAAATATAAGCCACATGCATATGTGTGTCCTTTGTTTAAAAAAAAAAATTAAAAAGCATGCTCTACCTTGCTGTGTGCTTGCCTTCTTAAATTTATTTATGTCTTGGAGTCATTTCCTCTTCAGTAAATGCGGGGCTTCCTTGTCATTTGAGTTTATTTATATATTGCTCATACTGTTTTATTTTACCACTGTTGGTTGTCCCCTGTGGCCCGTGGGTGTTGCCAGGCTTTTGTTCCTAAGAACAGCGTTGCCATGAGTAAGTCTGCACAAAGGTCAACTCTCCACCTGCAGGTCGAGGAAAGCGGATCCTGGGGTGTGATTGCCCGGTCAAGGCCCTGTGCAGACAGTGCAGGTATATGGTACTTTCATCTCCAGGAAAACAGAACTGACAGGATATTTAGATCGAGATACAGATAAATGAGAGATTATCATGCACTGACACACCCGACTGTGGAGGCTGTCCAGGGAGGCCCAAGACCTGCGGTGGCAGCCTGAAGGTTTGCAGCTCCAGACCAGGGAGGGCCGGCTGGGAGTCAGAGTCCAGGAAGAGACAGACGCCCAGCTCCCAGGCCTCTTGCCAAGGGAAGGGCCGGCCTTTCTGCTCTATCCAGGCCTTCAGCTGAGGGCCAGAGGCCCAGATGCCCTGGGGAGGACGGCCTGCTTGCTGGGTCTATCACTTTAAATGTTACTCTCACCTAGAAATAGCCTCACACTCCCAGTAGTGTTTGACCGAGAACCGGGGCACGCTGCGGCCCAGTCGGGTGGATTTATCCAGTGCACCCCGCATGGGGTTGTCCTGGTTTGTGGTTGCCCCCACCCAGGCATAACAGTGCCATTCACAGGGTCTCAAATTCAGGTGCCAAGGGACTGCGGATGTGGCTCAGTGGTAGAGCAGTTGCGTGGCCTGTGTAACCCTGAGTTCAATCCCCACTACCACAAAAAGAAAGGAAGGAAGGAGGGAGGGAGGGAGGGAGGGAGGGAGGGACGTTTCACTACCCTGTAAGAAACTACCTGTCCTTAGCGGCTGCCTCCCATTTCCCTAGGCCTCCAGCCCAGGGGACCCCCATCTGCTTCCTGCGTCTGTGGAAAGGGGATCCGAGGCAGGCAGTCCCTGGGGTCGGGTTTCTAAGTTGGTCTGCACCCATGGTGGAGCATGGGTATGAACTCCTTCTGTTTCGAGGGTCAGCGTGATCAGCCACTTTGGTCCTCTTCCCTCTGTGAGTGGAAGTCTGGCTCGTTCCCACTTGGCACTTATCATGGATAACGTTGCCCTAGGTCTTTGCACACAGCTCTGTGCACACCTGCGCTTTGAGGTCTCTGGAGTGTAATTGCGGAGACCTCTGAGGAATTACCAGAGGTTTTCCAGGTCGGCCGTGCCACCCCCACCCCCACGGGAGCCAGGGCCCACCTTCTCCACATCCCACTGACACTCGTTGATACCTCGGGTTGTTGAACTATTGTTATTACCTGTTGTTTTGACTCCAGCCACCCGGGGTGCGAGGGTGTTTCATTGTGAGTTTGAGTTGCATTTCCCTGTGACTAACTAACCCGCTCGTGCTTAGGAGAGCGCCTACCACCACATCCAGCCCCCCCCACCCCCCCCACCCCGGTGTTTTCTTACTTTATTTTGACTCAGGGTATCACTAACTTTCTCAGGCTGGCCTTGAACTTGCCATCCTCCCAAGAAGCTGGAAGTACAGATGTGTGCCACTGAACCCAGCTTTTTTTTTTTTAGTGTAAGTTTTTTCTGTAGTCCAAGGTGCTATTTTTTTTTTTGTGGCTTTGAATATTGTGCCATAGATAAAATTGTCCCCTCTATTTTAGAAAGAAAATTTCCTTTCTCTTCTAGTACTTCTATGCTTTCAGATTTTACATTTAAAACTTGGATACATTTGGAGTTTTTGCTGGGTATGATGTCAAATACATCCAACTTTCTTCTTTTTTCCAAAAGCTGTGCTGGGTGTGTTTCTGCACCCTGTAAAGAAGGATGTTGGTCAGATGGTCAGGGGGCCCTATGTGAGGAGGTGATTCTTGCAGAGAGAGCTTAATGTGTCCAGGCAAGAGCCATGCATTAGGATATGACAGAAATGCAGATGAAGAGGGCTCAGGAGTCAAGGTCCCCAAGGTTGAGCAAGCATGTTAGGCTATTTTCTGTTACTATAACAAAATACATGAGGCTGGGTACTTAATAGAAAAGAGGTCAGAAAGGAATGCAGAAGAGGGAATCGTTTCTTGGGGTGCAGCTTGTTATGTGCAAGGCCCTGGGTTCTATCCCCAGCACAAGAAAAAGGGGCAATAGTGTGGGGTGAGCATGCTTTAATCCCACGGACTCTCACTCCTTGGCTGAGTCTTCTCAGGACATGCCCCTGACCTAACTTCCTCCCTCTGGGTCCCCCTCTTAAAGTTTCCTTGAAGGTAACCGTGGAGTCTGGATCATGCCGTGGGTCTGACAGTGCTGAAGACCACTGGGGAGGTCTTCAGAGCCTCCCCGACACTAGGAGACCTGGACAGGAGCCTTGCAGTTGGGAGGGAAAGGCAGCTTCCCACTGTTGTGCAGAATGGCGTATAAGGCCGTTTCCCCTCTTCATTCACATGATGGATATTGAAATAATAACATTTGCCATTTTATTAAATATTCTGGAAGCAGGTTTTTTTCGGGGGGCACTGAGGATTGAACTCAGGGGCGCTCGACCACTGAGCCACATCCCCACCCCTATTCTGTATTTTATTTAGAGACGGGGTCTCACTGAGTTGTTTAACACCTCGCTGTTGCTGAGGCTGGCTTTGAACGCCCAATCCTCCTGCCTCAGCCTCCCGGGCTGCTGGGATGACAGGTGTGGGCCGCTGCGCCCAGCTGGAAGCAGGCTTTTCCATAATTGCTTTTCCCCACTCCCCCACTTCAGTCCCAGGGTGGAACCCAGGGCCTTGGCATGGGAGGCACACGCTCCACCACGGAGCCACACGCAGCCCGCTGCACGGTCAAAAACAAACAAAAAGCGGAACCTTCTTTGTGGAAATAGAGTTGACCTGCAGAAAGTTACCTATTTAGAGTTTGATGTCTGTCCACAGCTTTGAAGCCATGACCACAATCAGCGTGGTCAATGTCTCCACCACCCACAACTTCATGGCCTCGGAGCCTCCGACCCTCGCCCCAGGCCGCAATGCCCTGCCTCTGATGGCGCGTGCCTCAGGTGGCCGTCCTATCATCACGTGCACCTCCCTCTGTCGGTGGACAGCCATGTGGGTCTGTCTGGCTATTTCTGATGCAGCTCGGACGAGCGTCCCGAGACTCCCTGTTCTCCCTGTGGCTGATTCTTCTCTCCAGGCAGATTCCTCCAGAGGTTAGGAACGGCCGACTTTTGCAGTAACTTGCAAACACCTCATCACAAGGTACCGTGGCCACCAGGTCCACTTTCCATCTGGTCACCTTTCAGGAAAGTCGTAGGCTCCTTCTCTACACACGTCTCCATGGTTTCCGCCTGGACCTAGGGCTGGCTATTTTTGGAAAGGCAATTTTGTGGCTGGGGAAGGAACCCACATACCTCTTGACGGGATCCCAAAGCACCCAGAACCTGGATGGGGTCTTGGCCAGAGCAGGCCTGGGGCCCTCTGGAGTCCTCCCTCAGCTCAGCTCCCGTCTGGGGCCCTCTGAACCCAGAACGGCTCAAGCTGCAACTCCGCAGGCTCCTGTGAGCCAGACAGGAGCCTCAGGCACAGGGCTCTGGGGAGACGGAGATTTCAGGCTGCAGGAAGGCCGAGCCAGAAGAGCAGGCCGCGGAGGTTCAACCTGTCAGAGCTGACCTTCCTGCTGGCTGCCGTCGCTGCCCAGGTGTGGAAGGTGAGGAGGCTTAGCGAAGGTCAAGGGCCGACTCAACCCCATGGCTGCTGGGGTAGCTCAGTGTGCAGTGCCGAGCACGCGGGGACCCTGGTCTCAATACCCAGCCGAAATCAAGCGACACAGAAGAGCTCCCCAGGCCAGCGAGAGAGGAAACCAGCACAGCTCCGCTCAGCCCCAAGGTCACTGTTGTCCAGCGGGTGACCACAGGTGACTCAGGACATGATTGGGGGATATGGAAACGCGTTTTTAAATTTGCAGGCCAGGTATTATTCAATAGTATCATTTGAATGCTGCTGTTAACCCGGAATTCATATACTGGAAGCTAACTCCCAGTATGTTGGTATTGAGAGGTGCCTTGGGGAAGTGGTTTGTACCCTCCACAGAGGGGCCAGGGGGAGCTCTCTGGTCCTCCTGCCATGTGAGGGTGCAGCAAGGAGCCCTGGTGGGAGCTGGGAGTGAGTCCTCAGCAGAGGATGACTCTTGTGGAACCTTGGGCCCAGACACAGAGCCTCCAGGACTGTGAACAATAGATTTCTGTTGTTTAATGTTTACCGGTCTCAGGTATTTTGTTATGGCAGCACACCTGGACTGAGGCCTTTAGTATGTGTCAGTGAGTAGAGTTTGGGGCTGGGGATGTGGCTCAGTGGTAAAGCCCTTGCTTAGCATGTGTGAGGCCCTGGTTCTGTTCCAGCATGGGTGAACACACACACACACAGGCACATGCACATGCACACACGCACGCACACACAGTAACTATTACATCAAGGCCAGAATTGCACAGCTATAATGACTTAGATCTGGGTAAAGTAGGATTTTAAGTTCTTTTAAAATGTGAGGGAGGACGGGGCTGTGGCTCAGCGGTGGAGAGCTCGCCTGGCACTCATGGAGCCCTGGGTTTGGTCCTCAGCACCACATAAAAATAAATAAGCAAAATAAAGGTACTGTGTCAATCTACAGCTAAAAATATTTTTTTTAAAAAAAAAAGTAAGGGAAATTTTAAATATTAAGTAATAACTTCCATCCTGGTCGGCTGCAGCAAAGGCCATCGAGGACAGTGTGAGTGGGGACAATGCACAGCAGGGTCTTGCTGCTTCCCCTTGACCTGGTGTGATGGTGACCAGGTAAGACAGACCCTTGCAGGTGGCACCTTGAGGTCGCTGGCACCCACCCTCAATCCACGTGTGTGCGGTCTCACGCCCAGACGGGCACTCCTGCTGGGGCCGTGGGACAGGCCCTGCCCTCTCGGCCTGTGCCAATCCCAGGCTCCCCTCTCCCCAGGTTCCTGTGGCCAAGTGGGAGGATGGGGTACCCCGAGAAGCTGGCAGGAGAGGTGTGGCCTTTGCGGGTGGTGGGAGCCCGCCTGCCTCCCCCAGTTGGGTCAGCAGGGTGGCTTTGTCATGCAGGGCCCTGGTGAGGCAAGGAGGTGGAGTCCCCCCCCCCCCCCCCCCCGCCCTGCCACAGTGGTGCCCGCAGGCCCCTTGGCCCCCAGAGGAAGGGGTCCCAGGGCTCCCCCCCAGCCCCCCTCCTTGCTGTCTCCTGGGGACTGCTCCAGCCTGATCCCCGCCCCCCACGTCCCCTGCTGCACATACCTGGGCCATGGTTCCAAGCCTCGGGCCTGTCCCTCTGTACCCGTGGGTCACTCACTTCTTGTTACTGTTCTTGCGGCCTGGGCCCTGCTTCCATCTCGACTCTTCTTTCCTCTTCTTTCCGCCAGGGTCTTGGGCGGCAGGACGAGCCTCCATGGCTGAGCTGCATCCCCAGGGTCTTGATTTTATTTTGAGACAGGAGCTCCCGGAGTTGCCTGGATCCAGTGTGGTGGCCCCGCTGTGACCCCAGCAGCCCGAGTGTGTTTGGTGTGTGTGTGTGTGAGGGCAAGTCCCAATGACCCACTGTCAGGTGAAAATACTGTGCTCAGAAACAGTTTAATTCCCCTGACCACTGAAGAGCTCACAGACCTTACCCACTAACTCTCACGGTCTCAATCCTGTGAACACGATAGATGGTCCAATGTTATTTCAAAGTTACCATCAGTGATGCATTTGTTGTCAGGTTGAGATTTTCTAAGGGGCTGGGGATGTGGCTCAAGCGGTAGCACGCTCGCCTGGCATGCGTGCGGCCCGGGTTCGATCCTCAGCACCACATACCAACAAAGATGTTGTGTCCGCCGAAAACTAAAAAATAAATATTAAAAAAAAAAAAGGTTTTCTAAGTGTCCCACATCTAGGACTATGGGATAAAATGCTAGGACTATGGGATAAAATGGGTTTAATGTGCTCAGAACAAGTACGTAGCCTACCATTGGAGACTCAGGAGAAAGTATCAATAGCCCAGGAAAAGGATCAAAATTCAAAATTCAAAGCCTATAGCCAGGCACAGAGGCATAAGTAGGAGGATTGCAAGTTCAAGGCCAGCCTCAGCAACTAAGCAAGTTTCTAAGCAACTTAGTGAGTTTCTTTCTCAAAATAAAAATATAATATGACTGGGGATGTGGCTCAGTGGTTAAGTGCCTTTGGTTTAATCCCCACTACTCCCACCCCCACTACTCCCCCCCCCGGAAAAAAATTCAAAGCACAGTTTCTAAAATCAAGTTGCTGTCACACCTTTGCAAAGTGGAAGTATCATAGGTAGAACCATCCCAGGCTGAGGAGCACCTGTAAACAGAGTCTGTGTTTCAGCAGCCACACATATCCTAATACGTGCTGCTGTGGGACTTCTGGTTTCACTTAACAGTCCATCAGAGCTAAGTGTCAATAGAGCTTCTTCCAAATTGTTCCCCTCAAAGCCAACCTCAAGATACGGATCTCAGGGAAAGTTCTGGGTCTAGGAGATGCCCTCGGATCTGGGGGTGGGAGGTGGGGAAGTGGGAGAGCAAGGAAAGGACAGCAAGACCAGGTCAGTTGTTGAACAGGTCACCAAAGTAGGCAGCGGAGCCCAGCCCCAGTGAGAACCTCTGGGAGACATAGAGCACAAGGCTTGTTCTGGCCACTTGGGGACAGAATGTTCCAGTCTTCACCCTGCACCTCAAGGGCATCATGACGGAGAGCTGTCCAGGAGGCTCACTGCCCAGCATAGCTGCCCTGCATGGGGCTGGAAAAAGCCCTCAGGCAGCCAGCCCCGGGGAGGAGAATGCTGGCCAAGCGAGGAGTGGGGCGCTCCCGGGAGCCTCCTGCCGGGCTGCAGTCACCTGGCCCTTGTGTGTGTGTGTGTGTGCGTGCGCGTGTGTGTGCGTGTGTGTGCGTGTGTACTGATTAGTCCTACATGACAGAAGAATGCATTTATGCACTTTGACAATCCTACACAGATGGGGTAGCATTTCTCATTTTTATGATTGAACCTGTTGTAGGATCGCGTCGGTCACGCAGTCATGTATGTACCTAGGGTAATAATGTCTGTTTCATTCTACTGTCCTTCCTGTCCCCATGTCCCCTCCCCTCCCTTCTCTTCCCTCCAACTCATCTAAAGTAACTCTGTTCTTCCCTAGTGCGTCCATTGTGAATCAGCATCCGCACACCAGACAAAACGTTCAGCCTTTGTTTTTTGGGAGCGGCTTATTTCACTTAGCATAATGTTCCCCAGCTCCACTATTTATTGGCAAATGCCCAATTTTATTCTTCTTTAGAGCTGGATAATATTCCATCAAATATATACACCACATTTTCTTTATCCGTTCATCTGTTGAAGGGCACCTAGGTTGGTTCCATAGCTTGGCTATTGTGAATTGCACTGTTCTAAACATTGACGTGGCTGTAGTTTGATGTCACTGTAGTTTGCTGATTTTAAGTCCTTTGGGTATAAACCGAGGAGTGGGACAGCTGGGTCAGATGGTGGCTCCATTCCAAGTTTTCTGAGGAATCTCAGACGGCTTTCCATAGTGGTTGCGCCAATTTGAGTCCCACCAGCAGTGTCTGACTGTGCCCTTCCCCCACATCCTCGCCAACAGTCATTGTTGCCTGGGTTCTTGACCCGTGCACACCTCGGCTCGTTCCTGTGACGGCTACTTCCTGGGGTAAATTCCCCTGGCTGTTGAGAGCCACAGCCAAGTCGGGATGGCGCCTGGCATTTTGCCAGAAGGAGTGGTTGGGAGGTGACGCCAGCGAGCCATTGGGATGATGGTGATTAAGTTCAGCTGTGCATAATTATGGGGCTGGTGACTGGTTGCTGTAACTGGATGATGCTGGATTGGGGCAAGCTGTGTATTCGGTTGTGTGTGTGAACCTCTGCTGTCCGGCAGTGGGGCGGCTCCTGCTGCCTCGGGTGCCCGCTACGTTACTTTTGAGTTCTCGAGGAGTTTGGGTTGAGTGCCCATTGGCTCTTGCGGAGTTTCTGTGGAGTTCTGGAGAGTTCCCGTTGGGTTCGGGAATAAAGTAGTTCCTGTTTGAACCTACAAGTGGCTCGTGACCTCCCGGTTATTTTGTGCCCAGCCAGACTGCGGCACCTGGCCTCTTCTTATTCTTCTTATTCCGTTCATTCTGCCTGGAGTGAGATGAAATCTTAGAGTAGTTTTGATTTGCATTTCTCTAATTGCTGGAGATGTCGAACACTTTTTCAAATATTTGTTCATTGGATTGTATCTCTTCTTGAAGTGTCTGCTGTTCATTCCTTTGCCCAGTGATTGATTGGGTCACTTGTTTTTTTTGTGTGTGTGTTAAGTTTTTCGAGTTCTTCATATATCCTAGAGATTGGAACTCTATCTGAGGTGCATGTGGTGAAGATTTCCTCCAGTCTGTAGGCTCTCTTTTCACATCACTGATAGTTTCTTCTGCTGAGAAGAAGCCTTTTAGTTTCAACCCATCCCACTTAGTGATTCTTGATCTTATTTCTTGTGCTCTAGGAGTCTTGTTAAGGAAGGCAGGTCCTAGGCTGACATGGCGAAGACGTTCCTTCCAGTGGGCTCAGGGTCTCTGTTCTTGTGCCTAAGTCTTTGATCCACTTTGAGTTGAGTTTCGTGCAGGTGAGAGATAGAGGTTCATTTTCATTGTGTTACCTGTGGCTTTCCAGTGTCCCAGCGCCATTTGTCGAATGGGCTATGGTTTCTCCAGTGGAGGCTTTTGGCATATTTGTCTGGTATGAGAAACTGTATGGTGTGGGTTTGTCTCTGTGTCCGCTATTCTGTACCATCGGTCTTTGTGTCCATTTGGTGCCAACACCAGGCTGTTTTTGTTACTGTGGCTCTGTGGTGTAGTTTAAGGTCTGGTATTGTGATGCCTCCTGCTTCACTTTTCTTACTAAGGATGGCTTTGCCTATTCTGGGTCTTTTATTTTTCAAAGTGAATTTCACGATTGCTTTTTCTAGTTCTCTGAAGAATGTCATTGGGATTTTAATAGGAATTGCACTAAATCTGTACAGTGCCTTTTCATACCACGGCCATTTTGACAATACGAATTCTGCCTATCCAGGAGCACGGGAGGTCTTGCTGTCTTCTGCAGTTTCTTTCTTTAGTGTTCTTTAGTTCTCACTGTAGAGGTCTTTTCTCTTTCGTTAGATCGATTCCCAAGTATTTTATTTTATTTTTTTTGCGGTTACTGTGAATGGGGTAGTTTTCATAATTTCTCTCTCTGTGGGTTCATCGCTGATATATAGGAATGCGTTTGATTTATGGTTGTTGATCTTATATCCTGCTACTTTTCTGAATTTATTTATTAATTCTAGAAGTTTTCTGGCGGAATTTTTTGGATCTTCTAAATATAGAATGATGTCATCAGCAAATAGTTCTTCTTTACCTATTTGTATCCCTCTAATTTCTTTTTTTGGTCTAATTGCTCTGGCTAGAGTTTCAAGGCTGATGTTGAATAAAAGTGGTGAACGAAGGCATCCTTGTCTTGATCCAGTTTTTAGAGGGAATGCTTTCAAGTTTTCTCCATTTAGAGTTATGCTGGCTTTGGATTTAGCATATATAGCTTTTGCGATGTTGAGGTATGATCCTGCTATCCCTAGGTTTTCTAGTGTTTTGAACATGAAGGTGTGCTGTATTTTGTCAAATGCTTTTTCTGCATCTATTGAGAAAATCAAATGATTCTTGTTTTTAAGTCTACCAATATGATGAATTATGTGTATTGATCTCCTAATATTGAACCAACCCTGCATCCCTGGGATGAACCCCACTTGATGGTGGTGCACTATCTTTTTAATATGTTTTTGTATACAGTTTTCCAGAATTTTCTGAGGATTCTTGCATCTATGTCCATCAGGGGTATTGGTCTGAAGTTTTTTTTCCTTGATGTGTCTTTGTCTGGTTTTGGTATCTGGATGATTTTAGTCTCATAGAATGAGTTTGGAAGGATTCCCTCCTTTTCTATTTCATGGAATAATTTGAGGATATTGGTGTTAATTCTCCTGTGAAGGTCTTGTTGAACTCAGCTGAGAATCTAACTGGCCCTGGGCTTTTCTTGATGGTAGGCTTTTTTTTTTTTAATTTTTAAAGATGTTGATGGACTATTATGCTATTTGTTTATTTGTACGCAGTGCTGAAAATCGAACTCAGGGCCTCACACGTGCTAGGCAAGTGCTCTACCACTGAGCCACAGCCACAGCTCTGGTTGGTTGGCTTTTTATGGGATCTTCTGTTTCCTTACTTGGAATTGATCTGTTTAAATTTCATGTGTCCTCCTGACGTAGTTTGAGTAGATCATATCCTCTAGAAATTTGTCAGTGTCTTTGGTATTTCTTTTCTTTTTTCTTTTTTTTCCCCCATAATATCTTTATTTCATTTTTATGTGGTGCTGAGGATTGAACCCCGGGCTCCATGCATGCTAGGTGAGCCCTCTACCACTGAGCCATAACCCCAGCCCCTGTTTTTGGTATTTTCTATTTTTTTGAGTATAAACTTTCAAAGTAGTTTCTAATTATCCTCTGTATTTCAGTCTTGTCAGTCATGATATTTCCTTTTTCATCACATATTTTAGTAACTTGAGTTTTCTCTTCATTAGCACAGATAGGTGTCTATTATTATTTTTTTTCAAAGAACCAACTTTTTGTTTTGTCAATTTTTTTCAATTGTTTCTTTTGTTTCAATTTCATTGACTTCAGCTCTGATTTTCATTATTTCCTGTATTCTACTGTTTTTGGTGTTAATTTGTTATTTTTCTAGGGCTTTGAGATGTAATATTAGGTCATTTCTTTGTTGACTTTTTATTCTTTTAATAAATGAGCTCAATGCAATAAACTTTCCTCTTAGCATTGTCTTCATAGTGTCCTAGAGATTTTGATATGTCACATCAGTGTTCTCATTTACCTCTAGGTATTTTTTTATTTCATCTCTGATTTCTTCTACTAACCATTCATCATGCAATAGTGTATTATTTAGTCTCCATTTGTTACAGTAGCTTCCATTTTTTATTTTATTGTTCATTTCCAATTTCTTTTTTTTTTTAAAGAGAGAGTGAGAGAGAGGGGGACAGAAAGAGAGAGAATTTTAATATTTATTTATTTTTTCTTAATTCTCGGCGGACACAACATCTTTGTATGTGGTGCTGAGGATCGAACCCGGGCCGCATGGATGCCAGGAGAGTGCGCTACCGCTTGAGCCACATCCCCAGCCCCCCGTTCATTTCTAATTTCATTCCTTGATGATCTGTTAGAATGCTGGGCCTTAGCTCCTTTTTTATTTACTTTCTGTATTTACTAAGAGTTGCTTGAGGCATAAGATATGGTCTATTTAAAGAATGATCCGTGTGTTGCTGAGAAGAAAGTATATTTGCCCATTGATGGGTGAAATATTTACAATATGCCTGTTAAGTCTAAATTATTGATCATATTATTTATTCTATAGTTTCTTTATTTAGTTTTCTTTTGGAAGATCTGTCAGCGGTGGTAGAGGCATGTTAAATCTACTCAGTGTTATTGTTTTGTGGTCCCTTTGATTGAAATTGAGAAGGGTTTGTTTGACGTACACAGATGCTCCCTTGTTTGGGGCATAAATATCCACAATTGTTAGGTCTCACTGATCTATAATTCCCTTAAGCAGTAGGGAATGCCCTTCTTTGTCCCTTTTGATCAGCTTGGGCTTGAAGCCCACCTTTACTGGAAGGAAAGTGCTCGTTTGCACTCCCACACGAGTGAGGTGTTCCTCCCACCCTCTCACCTCAGTCCGGGGATGTCTGTCTGTGAGATGAGTCTCTGGAAGGCAGCGGATTGTTGGGTGATGTTTCTGAATCCAGGCTGCCAGGCTGTGTCTTGGGATTGGTGAGTCCAGGTCGTTAGCATCCGGGGTTGTTGTGAGACATGACCTGCGTTCCCTGTATTCTGGCTTATTTCTGGTTTTAATCTGACGTGGTCTCTCCTTTGGTTGGCTGTTTCATGGTGTCGCTCCTCCCTTTGCTGGTTTTCCCTTTTTTCCCCTTGTTCCATTCTCATGGACTATTTTGCTGAGAACATTCCATAGTGCAGGACTTGTACGTGAGAATTCCCTGAACTTTTGTTTATCGTGGAAGGGTTGTATTTCATCTTCAAATCTGATACTCAGTTTTGGGGATATAAAGTTCTTGGTTGCCTCTGTTGTCTTTCAGAGCTGAACTATACTATTTCACAAACGCCTCGCTTTGAGGGTCTGGGCTGAGGAATCTTTGAGATCCGAGTTGGTTTCCCCCTGTATGTAACCTGTTTTGTTTCTCTCACGGCCTTTAAGACTTTATCCGTATCCTGTATTTGAGTCATCCTCAGTATGACTGGTCTTGGTGGGGGCCTACCAGGACTTTGTACATTTGGGGTCCTAGAAGCCTCGTGTGTTTGATTTTCCATTTCATTTTTGAGGGTTGGGAAATTTTCTGATATTATGTCACTGAAAAGATGGTGCATTCCTTTGGTTTGTATCTCTGCTCCTTCATCGATCTCATCAACTCTTAAGTTGGATCTTTTCATGTTATCCACAATTCTTGGATGTTCTGTTTATGGATTCTTATCTTCTCTGTATGGTCAGCTTTATTTTCAAGATTATATATTTTGTCTTCATTGCCTGAAGTTCTGTCTTCCCAGTGGTCTAGTCTATTGGTGACGCTTTCCATTGAATTTATAATTTGGTTTATTAATTCCTTCATTTTGAGGATTTCTACTTCTTTTTTTTTTTTTTTTTTTAGAATCTCTAACTCTTTTTGAGGTGATCTTTCGTTTCCTGCATTTTTCTTTGATTTCACTTCTTATACTATCCTTTACTTCAGAGATCAGCTTAACGATGTACGCTGTGAACTCCTGACATTTCTTCTACTGTGTTGTCATGGGTTCTGTTATTGGAGCATCCTGGTCTGTTTGCTTTTTCTTGTTGTTTGTGTGTTTTCCCTCCTAGCGGTATGGATCTGAGGCTGTGCAGAGTCCACCCTGTAGACTTGTGCTGTCCCTGAAGTTCTCCAGGTCTTCGCCTTTGAGGGGGAGACCCATATCAACAGCACCCATCGTAAACAATACACAGCCTTAACCCTAAAAGCTCCCACTCAGGTTTCTGGGGCTGACTTTCAATAAACAGAAATGATGAGTCCCATCACTGTCCAAAATATAAACAGAAGAATTGCTGAAAGGGTTCACAATTTCAAATGGTGGACAATGACAGAACAGAGGTAGTGCAGGACATGATGTTCACAGAGACTGGCTGTTGGAGTTAGAAAGAGAGTCCAGGAAAACAGACAAGTGAGAGGAAGAATACTCACCAAGGAAAAATTAAAAATCTAAGAATACAACAAAATTGGAAACATTGTTCATGTATCACTGTCCTCCACAAACTGACACAGAAAAAATACCTTGCTCCAGATATGGTAGAGATGATGGCAAATAGAAAGATAAAATAAAATAAATCTCAATGGAAAATCGAGCTGCCTCTGCCTCTGTCTGCTCACAAGTTTCTCAGCCCTGTCTCTGCCTTCCCAGGGGACCACCAGGCCCAGACCGGCTCTCACACACCCAGCCGCTGTCCCGTGGATCTGGGCTTCAGACACCCGAGGCTCGGCCACGCTGCAGTCCCAAGATGTCAGCGCTGCTCCAACTTGCAGAGACACCAGGGATGCGCTCACACAGAGGGCCACCCTGGGAGGCGGCAGCAAGATGGCGGCCACCAGCACTCCCCAGGTACCCGACACTCCAAGCCCTGGCCAGAGCCCCAGACAGAGGTGGCTGTGCCCTGAGGTGGTGGTGGTGGCAAACCTGTGGGCAACCCGGCCCCAGGCCCTGGCTGGCATCCCAAGGATGTGGCCACATGCCACCACATCTGGGGTCTCCCTGGCAGCGGACCTCTGGGTGGTGGTGGCCTTGGGGCAGCAGCACTAGTCGGAGGCCACAGTGGCATTGGTGGCAGTGGTGTCACCGGCCTCTCCTGGTCCTTTTTACTGGTTGCGTGATACTCCGCGTCACAGCTGTGCTGTCCTGTACTTGACGAGCCCCCTGCTGGGGGCGCCATTCTGAGCACCAGGCGCACACCTCTGCTCATTCCTGGGATGGTTACTTCCTGGGGCAAATTTGCCTGGCCTCTTCCTTCTGCTCTCTGAACCCATCCTGCCGGGGTCCCTGGGAATACTCCCCTCCCCCTGCCCAGAGCCACTGAGCTCTGGGGGGCTGTGCTTCTGTCCCTCTTCTTCCCCGCATGTCCTTTGCGTGGGAAGTTCACGCAGCTCTGCAGAGACCCTGGGAGTTGTGACCCCAGACTCTGTGTCAAGTAGAATCTGAAGGTGAGCAGTTTTGGCCAGTCTCGTTTATTTGCTTGCACAGGTAACACCTGCTGAGGTAACAGGTCCACGCCACCCTCTCCAAAGCCGGCCTCGGTTCCCAGGTATCCCGTGTCTGTTGGTGACAATGAAAGTACGCAGCACTGTCACCTGTATGTGCCGGGCACTGGTTTCAGAGCAGCCTGTCCCAGCCACAGGCTCTGCCTCTGCTTGGACACAGTGACAGAGCTGGGACCCTGCTGGGGAACTTGGTCTCCGTGTTATTCCAGACGTCATTTGTTGGGAACACCAGCGTGTGCCATTCTCTTTGCCAACCTTCCTTCGCTGGCTCATGCTCCCGTTTGTCTGCATGTGCGTCTCACAGTGTGTGTGACTTACCGTTCTCTATGTGGTGCCTCATCTCCTCTGGGGTGCTGACTGCGGACGAGGAGACTGGGGTGGAGAGGAGCTCTCGGCTTTGTCCTGGGCCACGGGCTGGCGCAGCAGGGCTTGGAGGCAGGGCCTGGGCGAGCTCCGCCGTGCTCCCTGGCCCTGGTCAGAGAATGGCCCCCGCGTCCCTCTCATGTCTTGTGGGGGCCCTGGGCCAAGCTCTGTGCAGGACCTGCAGGTTGTGAGCTCCACCTCGGCCTCACCAGGCACTAAACAGAAAGACCAAGGGATCCCGGGTGTGTCTGCGCCCCTGTGGGTTGGGCATGGAGGACGGTCTCAGGACAGGGCCCTGGATGGACGATGACGCAGCGATGAGGGACACACTGATGCAGAGAGAGAAACCAGGGGCTGAACTCAGCACTCACAGGTTCAGGGACCAGGGGGAGCGGGGCTCAGTGATGGCCGGTGGCCAGCTCGGGGGAGAGGAGGGCTTCAGGAAGAACCCCCGAGGGTCCTGGGGTCCTTGGCTACCCAAGGCCTCTGACATCTGAAGAGTGACGTCCCTTCGCCAAACAGTGTGATTAGAATGAGGCCAACTCCCCCCAGTGAGGATGGTTTTCACAGGGATGGGGTCAGAAGTCCCCAAGCTGTTGGGACAGGAAGTGGTAACAGTAATTACAGTAATTTATTAAAAAAACACAGAGGGCTGGGGATAGAGCTCAGTTGGTAGAGTGCTGGCCTCACGTGCACAAGGCCCTGGGTTCGACCCCAGAGACACACACACACACACACACGCACACACACACACGCACGCGCACACGCACGCACGCACGCACGCACGCTGTGTTTTTGGTACTGGGGATTGAACCAGGGGCACTCGAACACTGAGCTATCTCCCTAGCACCTTTATTTTATTTTGAGACAGGGCTCACTAAGTTGCCGAGGCCGGCCTTGAATTGTGATCCTCCTTTCCCTCTGCCTCCGTGGCTGGGGTTACGGGCGTGTGCATCTCACCCAGCCGGTCATTCCTTTTTCAGTTGCTCTTACCTGCCCTTAGGGCGTCGGACAAGAGGATTCAGGTTCGTCCTGTGGTGGAAGTTTCTTCTGAGAACCAGGGCCCAAGTCAGGACCAAGCGCCTGGGCCGCGTGGCTTGGCGGAAGAGCCTCGGGCTGCCTTGGCCGGCCCTTCACCTGCAGGCTTGCCCGGGGCGGCCCTGTGTCTGGCAGGCCACCAGGCCAAAGGGGAACCAGGTCTCCAGGGAACCAAACTGCGCCCGTGGGAAGCCCACAAGCTGTCCCGGCTCGCCTCCGCGCGTGGGGCTGGGCACACCTTGTGGCTTGGGCTCAAGTTCCAGGCAGACCTGAGACGGGGCCTGGGGTCACCCGACTCCTCTCACCTCCCTCTTGGTTTCCAAGGTTGCTGTCCCAAAGGACCACACCCTGGCTGCTCTAGATACCCACTGCAGTGCTGGAGGCCGGAAGCCCAAGAGTGAGTGGCCAGGGCTCCGCCACCTCTGGAGGCTGAGGAAGGGTCTGTGCCGGCCCCTCCGGCAGATTCTGGGCTTGTGGAACGGAACTTGTCTTCGCATGGCCTTGTCCCTGCTGTGGTCCCAGCTTGGAGAAGGCCTCCAGCCACGCTGGCCACCCACCACACCCCACCATGACCCCATTTGAACTTCTCGTGTTTGCAGTGACCAGAGTGGCACCCTGAGGACTGCGGTCAGCACCTCAACCCAGGAGTCAAGGAGAAGCCAAGCGGCTACAACACCCCGCATTGTCCTTTCTTGGGGTGGAACGCTGGGATTGAGCCAAGGGACACCCCGTCACTGAGTTACATCCCCAGTCTGTATTATTTTTATTTTGAGACAGAATCTCACTAAATTGCCCAGATTGGCCTTGAACTTGTGATCCTCCTGCCTCAGCCTCCCAGCTCTGGGATCGCAGGTGTGGGCCACAGAGCCCATGGTCCTTTGTCAAGACGCCTGGTTGGTGGCTTCCTTTCCTGGGTGGCCCTGGAGCACCAGGGTTCTGTCCACTCTGGATGCTCAGGTGAGGGGGCTGTGACGTCCCCTCCTGAGCCCCAGGCTTGAGTAGCCAGAGGCCTTGGATGCAGCTCCTGGGGTGGGGCGGTGCCGGGGCTGGGCTAGAAGGAGCAGAAGTGAGCGTCCCCACCAGGGCACAGTCAGGGCTTGTCCGTGGCTTTCCGCTGGGTGGCTGCGTGCAGCATCCAGAGGCTCAGCAAGAGTCTGAGACTCCTGCCTATCACCTTGTTTACAAGACCAGGAGCCACATGCTCTTCAGCTTGGTTATGCCCCCGGGTCCTGCGTGTCCACTAGATTCTTGGACCTCAGCGGGAGCCGGACCCTCTGGACGCTCCCCGAGGCCCTGGCTGGCGTCACTGGCCCCAGGTTGCCCCCTGGGTTACATGGGCTCCGAGTTGCTCAGATGCCACCCCCGATAGAGGAGTCAGCCCAGCACGTCAAGGACTGATGCAAGCTGGCCCAGGTTCGCTCTGACCACAGGGAGTCTATGCCGTCCAGCTCACTGGGCTGGAGCCATCTGAGGGGCAGTTATCTCTGTGGCCACCTGGGTCACCTCTCCCAGCACAGTCCCTCTGGTGCTCTGAGCTCCCTCCTGCAGCTAGAGACGGAGAAGCTGTGCCTTTGATTTCCTCTGCTGGGAACTCTGCCCCCAGCTCGTCCCATGCCAGGAGCCACCACCCACGTCCCGTCTGCAGCCAGGCGCTGCCTGGCCGGCCTTCTAGGGGATGGCTCTGTCCCTCCCCACTGTGTCTGGGCCGCTGTTCTCAGCACTCTCTTTATTAATTTGTCCCCAGGCACCTGGTGCTGCTGGCCTGGCTCTTCCTGAATAACTATGGCACATCACACATGGAAAACGGTGGCGTTCCTGCAGGCCAGGAGGGGACGAACCCCGGTGGCCAGCCGACAAGGTGGCCAGGGTTTGGAGAAGCATCAAAGGTGCCCAGGGACAGGTCACTGTGGCCTTCCTGGGTGATGAAGCTGTGGCAGACACCACAGGGCACGTGATGGGGCTGTGCTGGTGTCACCGCCGGAGGAAGCTGGAGCTTGCAGGGTGGGACCACCGGCTCAGGGCCACGCGTTGAGGGGGCAGTGGAGCCGCTCAGCTGCCTCGCTGTGTGGAGGGGTCTGGGGAGCCTCGTACAGCCCCGATGCAGAGCCTCATCTAGGGGTTTGCCCCCAAAACTCAAACTGAAACTTAATTCTCAAAGTCACATGGTAATGGAACTTGGAGGCAGGGCCTTAGGAGGTTGTGGAGGTGGCTTTGGGAGAAGAGGAAGGAGAGCTGAGCCACCACCTGCTCTGTCTTGCCACACGGTGCCTGCGTCACCCTGAGGCCCCGAGGAGTCGACCGGCATGAAGGCCCTCACCAGGTGCAGCCCTTGATCTGGGCCTCCCCTGCCTCCAGAAGGTTCTTTTCCTTATAAATCACCGGGTCTGTGCTACTCAGTTAGAGAAACACAAAATGGACTAAGGAATGTAGTAACATTAAAGATGTCGTTTGCGCCGGGCACCGTGGCACACGCATGTAATCCCAGTGACTCCAGACACGGAGGCAGGTGGATCACAAGTTCAAAGTCAGCCTCAGCAACTTAGCAAGATCCTAGCAACTAGTGAGGCCCCGTCTCAAAATAAAAAAAAAAGGGATGGGGGTGTGGCTCAGTGGTTAAGCACCCAGGGTTCAATCCCCGGTAGCAAAAAACAATTAATAATAATTGGGGAGGGGGTGAAAGATCTTGTGGGCCACTGTACATGTGGTGGGTAATTTTAAAAGGTCGGGGATGGCTCCACACCTCAGCCTCGGGTTCCACCTCCTGGAATAATCCCACTTTGCTCTTTTTGGTTTTGAGATAGAGTCTCACTAAGTTGACTAACTTGCCCAGGTTGGCCTTGAACTTCCAATCCTCCTGTTTCAGCCTCCCAAGCAGCTGACGGTGGCACGTGTGCGCTTCCGAGCCTAGAAATAATAATTCCATTTTGGATGCTTCTCTTTGAGCATTAAGCATTTTTTTTAAAATCTGATTTGAACAATCCTGGAGGCACAGCATCCTAACTACAGACGTCAGGCCAGGACCTCAGGCAGTGCCAAGCTGGGTCCGGCAGTGTGCCCTGGGCTTCTGGTCCGGCCTTGGGCTGGCCTCCGGGAGAACATGTTCTCTTTAGCTCCATCTGGTGAGATGCCAGTTTTCACCTGGAGGACAGTTTGAGGATCCAGGAGTCTGCTGTTAAAGAGCAGGAAGTCGGGTTTCTGCTGCTTCCCCCTGGTGTGCGCGGCTCATCTGTGAAGGGCATTTCCTGGAAGGCAAGAAGCCATCAGCTCTGCAAAACTGTGTGCTCTGGGAACACACCGTCAGAAGGACAATGACGATGGTGGCCAGTCGGGGCGGGTTCGTTTGTATACCCACTTTGCAGATAAGGAAATGGAGGCCTGTGAGGTGAATCTGCTCAGGGTTGGGGGGGGGAGCGGAAGTGGGGACACATCCTCGCCAGGTGGGTAGACTGCTTTCAAGGGTCCAGTGCTGGGAAGGGCCCGTGAGGGCTTCCACCTGCCCAGTGGATCAGATCTGGCCCTGGGCAATGGTTGTGATCCGCCCAGCCATGGTGTAGAGCGCCTGTGTGCGCGGAAACCGTCCTCCACCCTGGCTCTCCTCACGGCCCTCCTCGACCCCGGGTGAGGCCACATGCCTGGGGTAATCCCATGGGGCCCAGCCCTGGGGAACACCCCTGGGGTCTCCAGCGCTCTCCCCAACTTGCAGCCCCGAGGTAGAAGAGGGCTGCTTTGTCACTTTGTCTAGGGGATCCTGCGACTGCAGCTGTAGCCCCTCCTCCCCCACCGTGTGCCATCCCATCCGACTGTCCAGGCGACAGTCCCTGTACCCTTGAGTCAGCTCTGCCTTGATCTTATCCATGTCCAGTGTGTTCCTCCACACCTTTCTCCTCTCCCCGTGCTGGGAGCCACCCCAGGGCCCCTTGAGCAATTCCTGGTTCTGGGCCGGGTCTGTGTGTGGCGGAGGCTGCCTGGAACTTGGGTCTGGGATGTGTGGCCTCGCCCTTTCCCCACTCCCTGGCTAACCTGACTCTTGCTGCTCATTTGATTTCTGCCCACGGGGAAGCAGAGGCCCTCTCCACAGCTCCTGGATTAGAAGCAGCTCCATTGCGGCTGCCGAGTCACTGGGCGCCTGGGCGAGGGCCCCCGCTGCGGCCTTCATAGGGGAATGGCTTATTCCTCGTGGCTCTGGGGCATCATAGGCCCCATGTGGCCTGCATAGAAAGCCACTTGGCATTGACAAGGAAGGGGACAGTCCTGCCTGACAGTGGCGTCTGTCTAGTGCACCAGGCCACCTCCGAGTCCACGTTGCGTGCAGCCGCTGTGAAGGTCGAGGGTGAGCGTGGCCCCTGCCTCCGCCCACACAGGCTCTTCAGCTCACAGCGGTGTCCCCCAACGCCGACCCTCGGTCCCCTCAGGACCCATCTTATTCATTTACTTATGTGGGTGGTGCCGGGCTCTCCACCCAGAGCCACCTCAGCCACAGTGTCCACAGAGGCTCTCCAGAGCCCTGCACACCTCGACCAAGCGCGAGGCTCCTGGCGCCCTGCCCTCCTGCAGGGGACCTTGGCGACTAGAGGTCCTGGATGCACTTGCTGTGGTCCTGTCTGATATCTGCCTTGGGGGTGGCGGTGCTCCCAGGCCAACGCCGCCGAGTGCGCAGACTCCTGGTCTCCAGGTGTGGTCCGGCCTCGCCCTCACGGGCACTCCTCTACCTTTGCTTCACTTTTTCCCTGGAAGAATGACTGCGGGGCTGGATATTTCACTGCTTTCTGCCCAGTTTGCATTTCCTTATGTACCCAGTGAGCCACCTCCCTGGGAGCTGGGTCACCTCTAGATTCCACAGCAACTTTCACCTTCAGAAGTGACCTCACCAATAGCTGCTACAGCCGGGTGACCATGTGGCTGCCCAGGAATCAAAGGTCTCTCCGCCTCTCTCTTGACCCTGTTTTCCCCCGGCCACATTTCTGGTAGCCAGGGCTCTTCTAGGAAGTCTGAGAAGCCACACTCTGTTCCCCGCACAACGCTCCTGACACGGGATGTGTGGCTGTCCACACTAAGCAACCCCTGAGGACCCACTGGGCGTCCTACAGCTAGATCCACGTCCTAGGGACTTGGTCTTGGAGCAGACCCACAGGTGGCGGGCGCCATCCCACAGCCTGTCCCCTGCACATGCCAGCCCCCAGCCCCGTCCTCAGGGCTTCCCCCTGGCTGGCTGGAAACAGAGGGTCCCGCCGCGGCCCCTCACGTTAGGTGATCTGCTGGAGTGGCTCACGGAACTCAGGAAGGAGTTCACCTCTGTCAGCTGGTTTGTTTCCAGGCACACAGTTCACAAGTGTCCCAGGAAGAGGGACACGGCAGTCATTGTGAAGGGGCCAGGACTTCCGGGGTCTTGCCCTGGGAGCTCTTCCAAGCCTGCTGTGGGAGAGTTTATGGAGCTTAACAGAGCCCCATCCTTCCCAGGGGTTGAGGGGGTGCTGCAAACACCCTCGAATCACTTGGTTTTCTGCTGAGGGGCCCCATCCTGCGGCTGGCTGTCCCCTCCAAGTCACCTCAGCAGCACAAACTCAGGTCTGATCAGGGGCTCGTTATGAATAACAAAGACACCGCAGTCACTCAGGAATTCCCAAGGGTAGGAGCTCTGTGCCAGGAAGCCTGGATGAAGACCATGCCACAGTTGCCTAACCTGCACCAGGTTTCCCTGAGCCCCTGGGAATAGGGCTTATTTGCTGTGGCAGCGGACAGGGGTGTGCACAGGACAGGTGGAGGGCTCTGAAGTACGGCCAGAGGTGAGCTGGCCGAGCCGCCCCCGGGTTCTCTCCACGTGGCAGGTCACCAGGCCCCTCTCATGGGGCTTCTGGGCAGGGAGTTTGGAGGAACAGTGTGTGTTTGCTGTCCTGGCCCAGAGCCCAAAGGACATGCTCAGTCAACAGTACCCAAGCCCCAGGAGACGAGCCCAGCTCGGCTCCCAGACCCCGGGCAGCACCTGCCGTGTCCTGGAACTGCCTCTTCTCTCTCCCACTGTGTCCTGTGGGACGTGTGGCAGCCCCTGAACAACCCGACTTTACTTTAAAATGATCCCTTGATGAAGTGACCTTTGCTCTTCTGAGGCCATTTCCAGAGACATCTGATAAGGGCACTGCTAGTCTTGAACTTTATGACCAGTTGTCCTGCGCCCTGACAGAGGGCCCCTGTCTGGCAGCTGACGGCAGGAGGAAAGAGAAGGGGACCAGATGGCACCTTGCTGGAACAGCAGACCTACCTCAGCTCTGCCACCGGAGCTGGCTGTGGCTCTGCCGACTGTCACTGGCCAAAGCATCTGCCCATCTGTCCAGGCAGCCACCTTGTTACAGACCTGACCAATGGCTGCTGGACACCTTTCTCATCGCATTAAGCCCATCATGTAATTAGTAGACTGATTAGTAATAACTAGGGTCATGCTGGGATTCTTTGTCACAAAGGAGGAAATAGAAACTTAGGGTCTTTGTGTGGCTTTCCCAAGATCACAGGAACAAATGTACCAGGGCCATAAATGTGCACAGGTGACACGGGCAGGCAGCCACACTCCTGCCCCATGAGGCCTAAGGGGATCATGGGAGGGTGGCCACAGCTGACCCCTGCAGCCAGTGGTGGCTCATTTGAACAAAAATGGCAGGTGGGTGCTAGGGCTGGGGGGCGAGGATGGGAGATGGAAAATTGAGGGGTGGGAAGTTGTGGGGCGGAGGGCGGGCGGCCTTCAGCACCATTCAGTAGTGCCATACCGGCCGCATTGCCAAGCCCAGGGCCGCACAGCACACTCCGAGGAAGGTTCTAGGTCACTCCTGCTGCATGGTGGCAGCATCCTGGTGCGTGGCCGAGCGAGGGAAGGTGGCCGTCTAGAGGAGCAAGGATAGCACGTGCCACAGCCTTGGAAACTTACGACTTCCAGAGGTGGCTGGGTTACAGGGGTCCATTCTATACCAGGCTGCGCTGCCTGCAGCTGCCCCAGAGTCACCATGGTCAACGGGGAGCCCGCTGGCTCCCCAGCAACTCCACATTCATGCCCGGGGTCCTGCCCTCTGCTGCACACACAGGCCTCCTTGGAAACAAGAGTACTTCTTATGCTTACTTTTTGCAGTGCTGGGTCCCACAGTGCTCTCCCGCTGCACTGCACTCCCAGTCCTTTTTGAGACAGTCTTGATAAGTTGCCCAGGCTGGCCTTGAACTCGGATCCTCCTGTCTCTGGGTGATCAGGGCCAGTGGCCAGCAGGGCACGCGGGCACCTGACCAGAGAGGCCCTGGTGGGAAGGTGCCCTCTTTGCTCACGTGCAGAGCTCAGGGTGGCTCCTCAAGGGCGCTTGGGGAACGTGGCGGGAAGTACTTGCCACTCGAGCCCAGGTCCTTCTGTGCCACTAGAAGGCCAGGCTTCTCTCCTCAAGGTGGCCCTCCCCACACCCCCTTGGTCACTCTGGGTCACCACCTCATCCCTTCTTGCCTGGATTCGCTTCCCAACAGGTCCTCCCAGTGGCCTGGCCCTGGCAGCCCTGGAAGACTTTCCAGGTAGTCTGCAGCTGTCAGGGTCAAGTCCAGGATCCCCTGTGCCCACTGCTCTGTCCTCGTTCCTGCTGTGCCCGCCTCTGAGCTGTCCCTCTGCATCCTGGGGCCTTGGCCTGCCTGGCCCTCCTGGCTGCCACCACATGCACCGCAGTGTCTCACGCTGTGTGGTGGCGCCTCCTGCTGGAGCACGGGAGGAAAAAAAGCTGAGGAAGGAGGAGTTCAGCAGCCAATCACTAGGACAGGTGTTGGGTGACTCAGAGGAGGGCTTGCTCCTGTCATCCCACCTCTGGGAACCCAGTGCCCCCCCTGCCCTCGGCTCATCTCAGCGTGTTCCCCAGGCCCACCGTGGTGGGGGCAGGGCTGCAGAGACGACTATTTTCCACAGGCACTAGCCCCAGGGGCCTTCCTTGGCTCAGGAAGGTGGCCACTAGTGGAGAAGGCACTTGGGCCAGGACCTCACCTTCCCGGCATGCACAGCCCTGCACTTCAAAGCAGAAGCTTGGTCTCCTCAGAAACAAGTGTATTTTTTATTTTAATTTTTTGCAGTGCTGGGTTCCACAGTGCTCTCCACTGAACTGCACTCCCAGTCCTTTTTATTTTGAGACACAGTCTTGATAAGTTGCCCAAGCTGGCCTTGAACTTGGATCCTCCTGTCTCAGCCTCCTGAGTGGCTGGGATGACAGGCACGCACCCCAGGTCACCAGGAGCTTATTTGGTACTGGGTTCAACACTGGCTTGGCAATCACAGCAAACATGGAGCGATCTCAATGGTGTTGATCCGGAGGACGGTCTGTGGGGTCACAATGACTGGAAGAGAGAGAAGACACTGTCACAGGCCCAACCAGGCTGGCCACCAGGAATGAGCTTTGCCTGCCCGGTGCTGCTGCCCTGTGCACAGGGCTCTGTCCTGGCTTGTACTCCCCAGACAGGCCTTGGCTGCTGCCCCGCCACACCTTGTCAGGTTATCTGGGCCATCATGGCTGCTGACTGCTCCGTGGCTGCATCAGCAGGAGCAGAGCTGGAAGGCTGAGGCCTTAGGACAGAGTGGCCACCTCTGCCCCACGTCCACTGCGGGTCTGGACCATGAGGAGTGAAATGCTAATTCTGTGGCCACCTGGGAGTGTCAGAGACTCTGACAGGAGAGACTGTCCCACAAGCACATATGATCACATCCTCGACTAGTAATGGAGCAGCACCAGCAGCTGTCCCAACAGAACTGTGAGCGACACCATTTAGAGCCAGAGCCCTGGCTGTCCCAGGCCCTGTGGTGCCATCCTTCAGGTGGCCATCTTGTGGGGAGGGGGTGTCCTGTGGACGCTCCTGTCTGCTGCTCAGGGCAATGCCGGGCGCCTGTAATTGGAACAAGGCAGGTGGCAGACAGTGGGACAGCAAGGCCAGGCCTGTCAGGTGCCCCCTGGGATGCAGGGGAGGTTGTCCTGTCCACTCCATGGCCCACTGCCCTCAGAGCAGGACAGGGACACCAGCTCTGCTGCCAGGGGCCCATTCTCACCGGCATGCAGGAGCCTGGTGCCTCTCCTGTCCCCTGGCCACACCCCCACTCTGCAGCCTGTGAAAGCCACCTGACAGCAGCCCTTCCCCTGCAGCCTGGCTGACCATTGTCCTAGGGACTTCCTACTAACCACGCTCTGGTCATCTCTGTGCTCTCAGTGACCTGTCCTGTGCATGCTCACGGGGAAACATGTGGCAGCCCTGGGCAAGGCTGGCACCCTGTGAAGTCAGCCCCAGACCCCACCTGTCCTTGCCTCGCCATCAGCAGCCTCTCCTCCCCTGCAGCTATGCTCCTGTTACTGCTGTTGTCTGGTCGCCTGCAGGACACCTGCTGATGTCTCCAGCTGCTCGGCTCCAACCCCCCAACCTGTGCCAAAGCCACCCTCATAGCTCCCCACTGTGGGCATCCAGGTCCCTGGCCTCGTCCTTCTCTAAGCGCCCTTTGGTGGCCACTGCCTGGGCCTCTCCCACCTCCAGCCCCAGAAGTGCTTCCTCCTCCAGGGGAGCCCCCATGCTGCTCAGCCGTGACCCAGCCCCTTGACCCACCCGGGCTCACCCGGGGCCCTTCTCGGCCCCTCTCTGATGGCCTCTAGAGGGCGCTGCGCTTGGCTACAGCTGGGCTGGGGCAGAGCATAGCCCGCAGGCAAGGCTAGGGACACGCCCAGCAGCGCCCACTCAGTAAGACACAGCTGACAACTAGCCCGACAGCTGGCCTTTGGGACCAGCCACCTTGAAACAGGCACCAGCCCCTCCTCCTCCTGCCCACTCCTTTACTGCCGGTTCCCCTGGCCTCCTGCAGGGGTGGCCACAGTGTGGACGCTGGGTCACTGAGCTCCCCCAGGCTGTCTTGTGCTGTGTGTGCTGTGCGCAGACGGTGCCAAGGTCTGCCCCCGCTGAGGCTCCTGGGGTGGCTCTGTCCTGCCACAGCCCGAGACCCTGCTTGCGCACTCCCTGCAGGCGGGATGACACCCCACCAAGGGACCAGCTCCAGCTTTCTCCACAGTGGATGTGACCTGTTTCCAGGGTTCCACGTGACCCCAGATGCCACTGATGTCCCTCAGGTCAGTTGCTGCTGTGACTGGTCAAGCGAGGCCCAGTAAGCACCCTGGCCTGGGTGGGCAGGGCCTCTCCCAGCTGCAGGAGGGAGCAGGGGCGCCCGGGGACAGCCACGGCAGGGGAGTGCAGGCCATGCCCCCCACTCACTTCTCTTCCTCCTGTAGTTTTTCCTTTTCTTGAATTTCATGTTGACTTTAGGCCATGATTCTGTCTTCTCAATGACCGTGGCTTCCACTCGAACGAGGTCTTTTCTAGAAGGAAAGTAAACAACCAGGTGCCTTTTTAAAAATCATTTTTCACGTTTATTGTTTTAGGTATACAGGGACACAAAACATTATCATTGTGTGGTACTGAGGATGGAACCCAGTGCCTCCCACGTGCCAAGCAAGTGCCCTACTAGCCCTCGTGTGCCTTCTTGATTATTTTTAATATTTTACTAACACTTTAGTAAAATTCCTAAAATGAGAATTCCTAAAATTTTATTAACACTTTAACAAAGTTCCTAAAGAGTTACCTTCCTTCCTGATTATAAAGGCAATATGCCCTCACTGTAAACATTCAGAAAACCATAAAAAAGCACAAAAAGAACTTTCTGTGGAGTGTGTTGGTTTGATTTTTTAAATTTTACTTTTACTTTTATTATTATTACTATATTTTGTGGTGCTGGGATCAAACCTAGGACCTCTTGTGTGCTGGGCAAGTGCTCTACCACCGAGCCACGTCCGCAGTCCTCTATTCTGTCTTCCGTGACAGGGTCTTGGTGAGTTGCGAGGCTGGCCCTGAACTCTTGCTCCTCCTCCCTCTGCCTCCTGAGTAGCTAGTGCAACAGGTGTGTGCCACCACACCTGGCTTCAAATACATCTGCACGCCTTTGTGCTATGACGAACTGGTAATGGGCTGGCAGCCTGGGCTGGACAACTCCTCATGAGACACGGGACAGGCAGATTGTGTCAGAAACTTGCTGTGTTCAGCTGTGACTGAGCGTGCACACCCCCACCTGGCCCAGCCCACCTGTCCTGCCTGCACCCCAGCCCCCCTGCCCAGCGCTCAGTGGTGCATTACCCAAGGAGAGGCTTGCCAACAAGCGTGAAGTTGTCCGCCCCAACCAGCAGGACCTGAAAAAGTTAAGGAGGAACAGTCATCATACCATGTGGCACACAGTCACCCAAACAGGAGTGGGCACCAGGGCCCCCAGAACACGGAGCACTAGTTACCTGGAACTGAGGGAGCAGTCCCGGGTTGGATCTGCCTGCTAATATCGCCTTAACTTAAACAGTGGGGGCTGGCCAGCCAGGTGGGGCTGCCCAGTGAAATGCCTGGGCCCTTGGAAGCCGCATGCAG
The DNA here is from genome assembly GCF_052094955.1 of Ictidomys tridecemlineatus. Classification (NCBI taxonomy): domain Eukaryota; kingdom Metazoa; phylum Chordata; class Mammalia; order Rodentia; family Sciuridae; genus Ictidomys; species Ictidomys tridecemlineatus. The sequence continues at coordinate 4,837,047 of NC_135480.1, read as the reverse complement.
AGAGTCTGGTCATCTGATGCAACAGTTATGCCCCAGACAACTGCTAAGCTCTTGTCTAAACTTCACCTGCACTGCCTCTGGTCTCACGCGTTCTAGTCCAGAGGCCACCACTGAACTGCACCCCACTGTGCCATGGGTCTGTGGAGGTGGTTCTCAGTGCTGCCAACAGCGCCAAGACTCAGGCCAGCGGTGATCTTTCAACCACTGCAGAGCTGCACACAGGCCCCGTGGGGACAGCCATGCCAAGGTGTGGCTGTGGGGAGTGCTCTGCGTTCCAGGAGCAGCGGAGTCTGCATTAGATGCTGGAAGACCTCGCTGATCAGAAAGAGGTCCAGGCGTGCTGGGGCAAACATGTAAAGACAAAGTTCCACGAGAGACAACGAATGACGCAGGTCAGACAATGACAAATCACAAAAGTAGCTTTTGAACTAATTTCAGCAGAAAGTGCTCTTTGCTACTGGACTTCCTAAGTCATACAAACAGCCTCCACTAGGTGGGGTTTCCACCGTTTTTTGGTTATAGGAAACATTTCAAGGTAAAGGAACTGGGTGCTACCTCAGCAGAGGCAGGTCGGTCACTGTGGACTGAAAAACTTGGAAAGATGACCCTGTCTACATTGAGCTCTTGAGTTTTTCCTTGTCATTATTCTTTAACCAACACAGTGGATTGGCTACTTGCACACATTTATATCGTATTAGGTACTGTAAGTCACCTAGAGGTGAATGCAGTGGCGCACGCCTGTGATCTCGGCCGCTTGGGAGGCTGAGGCAGGAAAATCCCACACTCAAGGGCAGCCCAGGCAACTTGGTGAGAACCTGTCTCAAAATTAAAAATACAAAGGGCTGGAGATGCAGCTCAGTGGTCGAGCACTTGCCTAGCAAGTGAGGCCCTGAGTTCAATCCCCCGTAATGCAGAAAAACCAGACGAAATCCTAGAAAAATGTCTATTGCAGCCTTTATAGTTTTATAAACGGAGAAGGCAAAAATCAAACAAATGGCCCCCAAACACAGCAGGCAGAATTAGAACCAAAGGCGAGATGTGCTCAGCCACCTGGTGGACCAGCCGTCCGAGTGCAAGGTGCACCACAGCCAGGCAAAGGCTGGGGACCACCCTGGCAGCCAGAGCTGACGCCAGGGCAGCACTCTACCTGGAGCTGCCACTCCTGCCCACGACCAGGGCCTGGCGAGCTCATGCCCCCACACAGGCTGCTCGACCCCAGACATCGAGCATCTGTGAGATTGTGAGTGAGACCGCCAGGGGCTGCCCTCCCTCCCTGAGCCTCGCCCGGGCACCCCGCGCCACGGTCTAGCTGGCCTCCTGCTCATTCTGGCCCAGCGGGTGGGACTGCATGTTTGGTGGCAAGTCCTTGAATAGACAGAGAAATCAACAGCCTCACCTTCTCCAATCGAATCCTCTCCCCACACTTGACATCTAGTTCATTATGGATTAAAATCAGGTCTTCGGAGGTCACCTTCCACTGGTGGCTAGCAAAGTGCACCACAGCAAAGAGACGGCCATACTGGCCGGTGGCGATCAGCTCGTTCACCTTCCTCACGACGTCTGGGGAAGAGCACAGCAGTCACCCCAAATGGAAAGGCACAGGTGGCCCACCCTCACCTCCCACTGCAGGGTGATGCGGAGCACTTGCTGCCCGCTGGCACCTGGTGAGGGCAGCTCACCGCAGGCGGCCTAACCCTGTCTTGTCCACCCTGTAAGCACAGGTGCCAAGGAGGCGGCCCAGTTGCTGCTCTCAGAGGCACTGGCCCCTTGGGTGTGGGGTTGACAGATGGTGGTGCCCTCAGGCCCCACAGCAGGCCCAAACTGCCTCTTGCGGTTCTCTGGCCTGAGCATGAGCCCCCTGCCTGTCCACGGCTCTGGGTGGGAGGAACCCTCATCTTTCCACTGCTGTTCATTAAGGAGCACTGGCAGGGGACAGCCAAACCAAAAGGGAAGGACAGCCTTTCCCAACAAGGAGCACCCAGAATCACATTCTGGGGGCAGGCAGACTCCAGCCACGCCTCCCGGACTTGGCTCCTCTGCCATCTTCACAGCCCTGACTCGAACTCAGGCCACCGTATGCTAGACCCTGAGGTCTGCTCTGAATAGGGGCTCACTGAGCAGACACCCAGCTTGGCCTGCAGCTGGACACACAGGATGGACAAGGCAGTTCCTGCCCTGGACACAGAGTCAAAGCCAGAAGCTGCACCCGGCAGCGAGGGCAGAAGTCTTGGTGTGCAGTCGGCCCTTCCCATCCCTGGATTCAATCAACTTCAGATTGAAAAAATTCAGGGAAAAAAGCTGCATCTGTATTGAACAGATAATGGACCTTTTCTCTTGCCGTTACTCCCTAAGCGACAGAAGAATTAACGTGGCATTTATGTTACACTGGACATTATAAGTTGTCTAGAGATGACTTACATATTCGGGAGGACATGTGTAGGTGACATGTGAACCCTTAGCCATTTCAGACTTCAGGGCTTGGGCATCTGAGGATTCTGAACCCGCAGGCAGCCTGAGGCCCATCCCCCACAGACACTGGGGAATGACTACTTTCACCTTGTACGCCGTCTTTTTTCCTTTGTGGACCTGGTAATGGAACCCAGGGCCTTGCCCATGCTAGATAAGCACTCTACCGCTGAGCTACATCCCCAGCCCATCTTTGAGATCTGGTCATGCTAAGCTGCTGAGTCTGGCTTCCAAATGGCCATCCTCCTGCCTCAGCCTCCCAAGTTGCTGGGATTACAGGCGTGCACCACCATGCGTGGCTATCTTGTATAATACCCTAAACATACTTTAAAATACCAGAAGGGTCTATTCAACAACATAGGTTTCCAGCTTTCTGGAAAACTGAGGCTCTGGCTCCTTCCTGGCCACAGTGGCAGCCATGGTGTTCCTCCTCCTGACGTGGGCTCTGGGTCGCTGCAATTCCCCACACCCTGAACGTTTCTCCAGCACCCAGGGCAGCACTTCTGCTCATCAACGTTGCTCTTCAGACAGGGGGAAGCTGCTCCTGAATCCATGGAGACAGGTGGGACCCAGGGCAGGTACTGGGACCTGCCTCATGACAGCTGCTCCAGAGCTATTTGCTGAATGAATGAATCAACATTTTGAACATTTGGTGGTTTTGAGCTTGTTGTTTTGTACCAGGGATTGAACCCAGGGGTGCTCTACCACTGAGCCACATCCCAAGCCTTTTTGTTTTGAGACAGGGTCTGGCTGAGTTGCCAAGGCTGGCCTTGAATTACCAATCTTCCTACCTCAGCCTCCTGAGTCATGGGATTACAGGCATGCACCACTGTGTGTGGTTATGAACGAGCATTTAGAATTTTGGTGTTTACTGGCAAAAATGGACATGAGGATTCACACCAAGGATTCATGCCCTTGAGCACCTGGGATGTGAAACCCTGCTTTGTGGCAGTGGCCACCTTGATTGCTGGCCAGAGCAGTGTTGGGTGCCTCCCCTTGTTTTGACTCCCTGCAAGGATTTTTTTTTTAAATATATATATTTTTTTCTTAGCTGTAGTTGGACACAATACCTTTATTTTATGTATTTTTATGTGGTGCTGAGAATCGATTGAAGCATTTCGTGTGTGCTAGGCAAGTGCTCTACCGCTGAGCTGCAACCCCAGTCCCCTCCCTGCAAGTCTTTACCTGTGTGGTGTCTGGTCTCCTCAACTGGGTCTGGCAGAACAACTTCTGGCCATGGTGGTGAACTCAGAGACGTTTTAGGAACATACCTGTGAAAACATTTCATAAATGTGTACCATATGCACATGAAAAGCAGCTCAAAATCCCCAGGAAAGAGATGCTGCGCTTGTGGTCAAGATGAGCTATCCTCTCACAGGCACTGGACATCTGTATTGATGTGCACCACAGCAAAGAGACTGCCATACTGGCCTGTGGGGGGTGCTGGGAGTTACAGAACGGTGGGCGGGTGTGTGCAAACCTGCTATGGAGAGGGAGAGGGGCTTGAGCAACAGTAACACCGCCCCTTTAGGACCACTCCCACCTCTCTGGTCAAATACTGAGAAGAGTCTCCTACATACACCGAGGGCTATGATGTATTTCAATGGGCAGATCAATCATTAGTGACACGAATGTCCTAAGCATTCTGTTCCACGGGAAAACATGCCAATGTCTAGGCCCAGGATGGGGCACAGGGGAACTTGACGCAAATCTGAAATTAATGGGCATTTTCCCACCATGCTTGGTTTCAAAGGCGCTAGGAACAACACACCATGATCTGCGGGTGGGCAGTGACTTTGAGGAGCAGTCTCTTAAGTCTCTGTCCTGTGTGATATTCATAAAGAAAACAACACAGATAAATGGGGCCTGGCAAAGACAGCCAGAACCTTTCATGTGCGATATGGGAATAACCGGACACTTCTAGTAAAAACGCCACTTTGGATTTCTTCCTAGGTTCAGATTGAGTTTTTCAACTTCTGCTCCTGCTGAGCATTCTGGCGGGAGGCAGGCACATCTGTATTTCTCCCTCCTCCCCACACCCGCAGCCTGGGGAGGGGAGCTGGGGGCTCGCCCACTGAACTCCATCCCAGCCCCTTCTCTTTTTACTTTGGGACCGGGTCTGGTCTTCTCCCTACCAGGTGTTCTGCGGCGCTGAGAACTAATCTAAGGCCTCAGAAAAACGGTCGAAAGGTCAGAGCTTAAGCGCTCTCCGACACTCGGGCGAGGGGAGTCCTGGCTCAGGGGGAGGCGAGGCGCGGACCCCATCTGGCTATTACCCTGCTGGAGGCGACGGGCTCTGCGAACCGAGTCTCCGCGCGGCGGGCCCGAGCGCGGCTGCGGGAAGAAGAGAGCGCGGTCACCAGGGCGAGGGAAGGCCGGGGCGTCTGCCGCGCGCAGCGGCCGCAGCAGGGCCTCGAAACCCGGCGACCGGGACCGGCCCCGGCGACCCTGCTCGGGCTCCGCGGCCTGTCCCTCCCCGCCGCCGCCGGGGCCAGCCACCAACTCCCGGGCCTACTCGGAAGCCAAGGGGACGTCGCCTGCCCAGGCCGCCCCCTCCCTGCACCCGGCCGTCCGGGCCTCACCCGCTCCGGGCCGCCAGGGTGTTAGAATGCTGCGGCCGCAGGCCAACGCCAGCCGCCCGAGGGGACCCGTGAGCGCCGCGGCCGCCGCCATCTTCGCGTGGTTCGTCCGGAAGCGGAAGTGGAAGCGGCGCGGACCCTGTGCGGCGACGCACCAGCCCGGCGGGGAACGCGGCTGATGCGCGGCAGCGGGTCCGTGGCGGTGCGGCCATGGCTTCGGCCACTGTGGAGAGGTTCGTGACCAAGCAGCTGGACTTGCTGGAACTGGAGAGGGACGCGGAGGTGGAGGAGCGCAGGTAGGCGGCGGGCGCGAGGCCGCTGTGGGGAGCCCGCCGTGTCACCCGGTCCGCAGGTGCGCGGCTCCTCAGCGTGGGCACCTGCCGGTGGCCGCAGAGTCCCGGCCGCGGGCTCTCTCGGCGGCGCGCGCAGCTGTCTTCTTCCAGCCTCAGTTTGTGGTCTCCAAACCCCATTCAGGCGGCACACCCCAGGGGGGCAGTGCAGGCTACGGAGCTGTAGGACGGGGTCAGGGCGACGCAGGGCTCAGAAGGCAGGTGGTCAGGTAAGAGAGGGGACCGGCCCCAGAACTCGCCCAGACGCAGAGTGATACCGCCGGTTACCGGTTGAGCCCTGCTTCCCCCGTGTTGAAGTCTGAACCCTAGAGCAGCAGGCCGAGGCAAGGACATAAAGCAGGGTTTATTGAAAAAGCACTGGACTCCTAACACAGACTCCTCCTGGAGAAAGAGGGGCCATGGCTGTACCCTGGTGTGCCAAGAAGGGAGGCTGCCCTCTCTATCTGTCCTGGGGTCCTTTGTCCTCCTGCTCTTCTCTTCCTCCTTCCTGTGGGTGTGACTGGGCCTAGGAAGTGCTGGTGGGGTGGCCTAAAGGTAGGGGGAAGGCCAGGGTGGACAGCCCTGGACACAGTCATCCACAGCTTCAGGACTCCCAGTAGGGAGGGGCCCTCTTGGGACAGGTGACCTTGGCAAGGGGCAAGGGGCAACGGGCAGGGGCAGGGTCCGGATCAGGGTGGAGGAAGGGCTCCTGGAAAATAACATATCAGTCCCTCAGGGGACATTCTCCGACTTCCCCCACTCACTCAAAATTAGCCTCCTTGATCCAATCAGACTCAGTTTACCTGTCTATACTGCCTGCCTGCCTAATTCTGGCTTCAGGAGCACAGGAGTTTGTTCTAGGCCCAGGTCCTGATGGACGCAGTGTCACAGTGCACGTGCAAAGGAAGCATGAGTGGGCCTGAGTGGTCATCACGGGCAGGAGGCATCGGGCTCTGCTAAAGGCAGAGGGCAGAGATTCCCAAGCTCCTTCCTGTGGAGAATTTCCTGCATAAGGCCCTTCACAAGTGACCAGGTGATGGGGTCAGGGTGCCACCGTGTCCAGTCTTGGGACACTCCTTTTTTTAAGGGTCTCAAGGGAGGGGTTTTGTGTCACTTGGTGGTCTAGTGTGCTCCATAAGCTCGTGGGTCAGGTTTTTCCTGTTTGAGTTTGATATACCCGTGCATCCAAGTGCTTACGATTAATTTGATGATTTCATGGGCAGTCATTCTTATTAGCATGATTACTTTGTGCCAGGCAGACGGTGGGTGTTTAGTTGTACAAACAAGGTGTGCACTTAAATTCAAAACAGAGCAGCTTATGGCAAACTACTGCTTTGCAAAATGGAGTAGCAGATGTAGGCACAGCCTGTTCACAGCCTGTTCTGTACACCATGGAGTCACTAGGGCAGGCGCAGCCTGAGGACTGCTGTTCTGCACATCATGGAGTCACCAGGGCAGGCGCAGCCTGAGGACTACTGTCCTACACACCATGGAGTCACTCAGGGCAGGAGGGGCTTGAGGACTGCTGTTCCACACACCATGGGATCACTCAGGGCAGGTACAGCCTGAGGACTGCTGTTCTGCACACCATGGAGTCACCAGGACAGGCACATCCTGAGGACTGCTGTCCTACACACCATGGAGTCACTAGGGCAGGCACAGCCTGAGGACTGCTGTTCCACACACCATGGAGTCACTAGGGCAGGCACAGCCTGAGGACTGCTGTTCTGCACACCATGGAGTCACTAGGGCAGGCACAGCCTGAGGACTGCTGTTCTGCACACCATGGAGTCACTAGGGCAGGCACAGCCTGAGGACTGCTGTTCTGCACACCATGGAGTCACTAGGACAGGCACAGCCTGAGGACTGCTGTCCTGCACACCATGGAGTCACTAGGGCAGGCACAGCCTGAGGACTGCTGTTCCACACACCATGGAGTCACTAGGGGAGGCACAGCCTGAGGACTGCTGTTCTGCACACCATGGAGTCACTAGGGCAGGCACAGCCTGAGGACTGCTGTTCTACACACCATGGAGTCACTAGGGGAGGCACAGCCTGAGGACTGCTATTCTGCACACCATGGAGTCACTAGGGCAGGCACAGCCTGAGGACTGCTGTTCTACACACCATGGAGTCACCAGGGGAGGCACAGCCTGAGGACTGCTGTTCCGCACACCATGGAGTCACCAGGGTAGGCACAGCCTGAGGACTGCTGTTCCACACACCATGGAGTCACTAGGGCAGGCACAGCCTGAGGGCTGCTGTTCTACACACCATGGAGTCACTCAGGGCAGGCACAGCCTGAGGACTGCTGTTCTACACACCATGGAGTCACCAGGGCAGGCACAGCCTGAGGACTGCTGTTCCACACACCATGGAGTCACTCAGGGCAGGCACAGCCTGAGGACTGCTGTTCTGTACACCATGGAGTCACTAGGGCAGGCATAGCCTGAGGACTGCTGTTCTACACACCATGAAGTCACTAGGGCAGGCACAGCCTGAGGACTGCTGTCCTACACACCATGGAGTCAATCAGGGCAGGAGAGGCTTGAGGACTGCTGTTCCACACACCATGGGATCACTAGGGCAGGCACAGCCTGAGGACTGCTGTTCCGTACACCATGGACTCACTAGGGCAGGCACAGCCTGAGGACTGCTGTTCTGTACACCATGGAGTCACTAGGGCAGGCACAGCCTGAGGACTGCTGTTCCACACACCATGGAGTCACTAGGGCAGGCACAGCCTGAGGACTGCTGTTCCACACACCATGGAGTCACTAGGGCAGGCACAGCCTGAGGACTGCTGTTCCACACACCATGGAGTCACTAGGGCAGGCACAGCCTGAGGACTGCTGTTCCACACACCATGGAGTCACTAGGGCAGGCACAGCCTGAGGACTGCTGTTCTGTACACCATGGAGTCACTAGGGCAGGCACAGCCTGAGGACTGCTGTTCTACACACCATGGAGTCACTAGGGCAGGCACAGCCTGAGGACTGCTGTTCTGCACACCATGGAGTCACTCAGGGCAGGCACAGCCTGAGGACTGCTGTTCTACACACCATGGAGTCACTAGGGCAGGCACAGCCTGAGGACTGCTATTCCACACACCATGGAGTCACTCAGGGCAGGCACAGCCTGAGGACTGCTGTTCTATACACCATGGAGTCACTAGGGAAGGCACAGCCTGAGGACTGCTGTTCTACACACCATGGAGTCACTAGGGCAGGCACAGCCTGAGGAGTGCTATTCTACACACCATGGAGTCACCAGGGCAGGCACAGCCTGAGGACTGCTGTTCCACACACCATGGAGTCACTAGGGCAGGTGCAGCCTGAGGACTGCTGTTCCACACACCATGGAGTCACTAGGGCAGGCACAGCCTGAGGACTGCTGTTCCACACACCATGGAGTCACTAGGGCAGGCACAGCCTGAGGACTGCTGTTCCACACACCATGGAGTCACTAGGGCAGGCACAGCCTGAGGACTGCTGTTCCACACACCATGGAGTCACTCAGGGCAGGCACAGCCTGAGGACTGCTGTTCCACACACCATGGAGTCACCAGGGCAGGCATAGCCTGAGGACTGCTGTCCTACACACCATGGAGTCATTAGGGCAGGCACAGCCTGAGGACTGCTGTCCTACACACCATGGAGTCACTAGGGCAGGCACAGCCTGAGGACTGCTGTTCTACACACCATGGAGTCACTAGGGCAGGCACAGCCTGAGGACTGCTGTTCCACACACCATGGAGTCACCAGGGCAGGCACAGCCTGAGGACTGCTGTTCTACACACCATGGAGTCACTAGGGCAGGCACAGCCTGAGGACTGCTGTTCTACACACCATGGAGTCACCAGGGAAGGCACAGCCTGAGGACTGCTGTCCTACACACCATGGAGTCACCAGGGTAGGCACAGCCTGAGGACTGCTGTTCTACACACCATGGAGTCACTAGGGCAGGCACAGCCTGAGGACTGCTGTTCTACACACCATGGAGTCACTAGGGCAGGCACAGCCTGAGGACTGCTGTCCTACACACCATGGAGTCACTCAGGACAGGCACAGCCTGAGGACTGCTGTTCTACACCATGGGGTCACTCAGGGCAGGCGCAGCCTGAGGACTGCTGTTCTACACACCATGGAGTCACTAGGGCAGGCACAGCCTGAGGACTGCTGTTCCACACACCATGGAGTCACTAGGGCAGGCACAGCCTGAGGACTGCTGTTCCACACACCATGGAGTCACTAGGGCAGGCACAGCCTGAGGACTGCTGTTCTGTACACCATGGAGTCACTAGGGCAGGCACAGCCTGAGGACTGCTGTTCTACACACCATGGAGTCACTAGGGCAGGCACAGCCTGAGGACTGCTGTTCTGCACACCATGGAGTCACTCAGGGCAGGCACAGCCTGAGGACTGCTGTTCTGCACACCATGGAGTCACTAGGGCAGGCACAGCCTGAGGACTGCTGTTCTACACACCATGGAGTCACTCAGGGCAGGCACAGCCTGAGGACTGCTGTTCTACACACCATGGAGTCACTAGGGTAGGCACAGCCGGAGGACTGCTGTTCTACACACCATGGAGTCACTAGGGCAGGCACAGCCTGAGGACTGCTGTTCTACACACCATGGAGTCACTAGGGCAGGCACAGCCTGAGGACTGCTATTCCACACACCATGGAGTCACTCAGGGCAGGCACAGCCTGAGGACTGCTGTTCTATACACCATGGAGTCACTAGGGAAGGCACAGCCTGAGGACTGCTGTTCTACACACCATGGAGTCACTAGGGCAGGCACAGCCTGAGGAGTGCTATTCTACACACCATGGAGTCACCAGGGCAGGCACAGCCTGAGGACTGCTGTTCTACACACCATGGAGTCACTAGGGCAGGCACAGCCTGAGGACTGCTGTTCTGCACACCATGGAGTCACTAGGGCAGGCACAGCCTGAGGACTGCTGTTCCACACACCATGGAGTCACTAGGGCAGGCACAGCCTGAGGACTGCTGTTCTACACACCATGGAGTCACCAGGGCAGGCACAGCCTGAGGACTGCTGTTCTACACACCATGGAGTCACTAGGGCAGGTGCAGCCTGAGGACTGCTGTTCTACACACCATGGAGTCACTAGGGCAGGCACAGCCTGAGGACTGCTGTTCTACACACCATGGAGTCACTCAGGGCAGGCACAGCCTGAGGACTGCTGTCCTACACACCATGGAGTCACCAGGGTAGGCACAGCCTGAGGACTGCTGTTCTACACACCATGGAGTCACTAGGGCAGGCACAGCCTGAGGACTGCTGTCCTACACACCATGGAGTCACTCAGGACAGGCACAGCCTGAGGACTGCTGTTCTACACCATGGGGTCACTCAGGGCAGGCGCAGCCTGAGGACTGCTGTTCTACACACCATGGAGTCACTAGGGCAGGCACAGCCTGAGGACTGCTGTTCCACACACCATGGAGTCACTAGGGCAGGCACAGCCTGAGGACTGCTGTTCCACACACCATGGAGTCACTAGGGCAGGCACAGCCTGAGGACTGCTGTTCCACACACCATGGAGTCACTAGGGCAGGCACAGCCTGAGGACTGCTGTTCCACACACCATGGAGTCACTAGGGCAGGCACAGCCTGAGGACTGCTGTTCTGTACACCATGGAGTCACTAGGGCAGGCACAGCCTGAGGACTGCTGTTCTACACACCATGGAGTCACTCAGGGCAGGCACAGCCTGAGGACTGCTGTTCTGCACACCATGGAGTCACTCAGGGCAGGCACAGCCTGAGGACTGCTGTTCTACACACCATGGAGTCACTAGGGCAGGCACAGCCTGAGGACTGCTGTTCTACACACCATGGAGTCACTCAGGGCAGGCACAGCCTGAGGACTGCTGTTCTGTACACCATGGAGTCACTAGGGTAGGCACAGCCGGAGGACTGCTGTTCTACACACCATGGAGTCACTAGGGCAGGCACAGCCTGAGGACTGCTGTTCTACACACCATGGAGTCACTAGGGCAGGCACTGCCTGAGGACTGCTATTCCACACACCATGGAGTCACTCAGGGCAGGCACAGCCTGAGGACTGCTGTTCTATACACCATGGAGTCACTAGGGAAGGCACAGCCTGAGGACTGCTTTTCTACACACCATGGAGTCACTAGGGCAGGCACAGCCTGAGGAGTGCTATTCTACACACCATGGAGTCACCAGGGCAGGCACAGCCTGAGGACTGCTGTTCCACACACCATGGAGTCACTAGGGCAGGTGCAGCCTGAGGACTGCTGTTCCACACACCATGGAGTCACTAGGGCAGGCACAGCCTAAGGACTGCTGTTCCACACACCATGGAGTCACTAGGGCAGGCACAGCCTGAGGACTGCTGTTCCACACACCATGGAGTCACTCAGGGCAGGCACAGCTTGAGGACTGCTGTTCTACACACCATGGAGTCACTAGGGCAGGTGCAGCCTGAGGACTGCTGTTCTACACACCATGGAGTCACTAGGGCAGGCACAGCCTGAGGACTGCTGTTCCACACACCATGGAGTCACTCAGGGCAGGCACAGCCTGAGGACTGCTGTTCCACACACCATGGAGTCACTCAGGGCAGGCACAGCTTGAGGACTGCTGTTCTACACACCATGGAGTCACTAGGGCAGGCACAGCCTGAGGACTGCTGTTCCACACACCATGGAGTCACTCAGGGCAGGCACAGCCTGAGGACTGCTGTTCCACACACCATGGAGTCACTCAGGGCAGGCACAGCCTGAGGACTGCTGTTCCACACACCATGGAGTCACTCAGGGCAGGCACAGCCTGAGGACTGCTGTTCCACACACCATGGAGTCACCAGGGCAGGCATAGCCTGAGGACTGCTGTTCCACACACCATGGAGTCACTCAGGGCAGGCACAGCTTGAGGACTGCTGTTCTACACACCATGGAGTCACTAGGGCAGGTGCAGCCTGAGGACTGCTGTTCTACACACCATGGAGTCACTAGGGCAGGCACAGCCTGAGGACTGCTGTTCCAAACACCATGGAGTCACTCAGGGCAGGCACAGCCTGAGGACTGCTGTTCCACACACCATGGAGTCACTCAGGGCAGGCACAGCTTGAGGACTGCTGTTCTACACACCATGGAGTCACTAGGGCAGGCACAGCCTGAGGACTGCTGTTCCACACACCATGGAGTCACTCAGGGCAGGCACAGCCTGAGGACTGCTGTTCCACACACCATGGGGTCACTCAGGGCAGGCACAGCCTGAGGACTGCTGTTCCACACACCATGGAGTCACTCAGGGCAGGCACAGCCTGAGGACTGCTGTTCCACACACCATGGAGTCACCAGGGCAGGCATAGCCTGAGGACTGCTGTTCTACACACCATGGAGTCACTCAGGGCAGGCACAGCCTGAGGACTGCTGTTCTGTACACCATGGAGTCACTAGGGCAGGCGCAGCCTGAGGACTGCTGTTCTGTACACCATGGAGTCACCAGGGCAGGCACAGCCTGAGGACTGCTTTTCTGCACACCATGGAGTCACTAGGGCAGGCACAGCCTGAGGACTGCTGTTCTACACCATGGAGTCACTAGGGCAGGCGCAGCCTGAGGACTGCTGTTCTACACACCATGGAGTCACTAGGGCAGGCGCAGCCTGAGGACTGCTGTTCTACACACCATGGAGTCACCAGGGCAGGCACAGCCTGAGGACTGCTGTTCTACACCATGGAGTCACTAGGGCAGGCACAGCCTGAGGACTGCTGTTCCACACACCATGGAGTCATTAGGGCAGGCACAGCCTGAGGACTGGTGTTCTACACACCATGGAGTCACTAGGGTAGGCACAGCCTGAAGACTGCTGTTCTACACACCATGGAGTCACTAGGGCAGGCACAGCCTGAAGACTGCTGTTCTGCACACCATGGAGTCACTAGGGCAGGCACAGCCTGAGGACTGCTGTTCTATACACCATGGAGTCACTAGAGCAGGCACAGCCTGAGGACTTCTGTTCTGCACACCATGGAGTCACTCAGGGCAGGCACAGCCTGAGGACTGCTGTTCTACACACCATGGAGTCACTAGGGCAGGCACAACCTGAGGACTGCTGTTCTACACACCATGGAGTCACCAGGGCAGGCACAGCCTGAGGACTGCTGTTCTACACGCCATGGAGTCACTAGGGCAGGAACAGCCTGAGGACTGCTGTTCTACACACCATGGAGTCAGTAGGGCAGGCGCAGCCTGAGGACTGCTGTTCCACACACCATGGAGTCACTAGGGCAGGCGCAGCCTGAGGACTGCTGTTCCACACACCATGGAGTCACTAGGGCAGGCGCAGCCTGAGGACTGCTGTTCTACACACCATGCAGTCACTAGGGCAGGCGCAGCCTGAGGACTGCTGTTCTACACACCATGGAGTCACTAGGGCAGGCGCAGCCTGAGGACTGCTGTTCCACACACCATGGAGTCACTCAGGACAGGCACATGTGTGTCCGTCTCTGGCCAACCCCAGGAACCCCTGTCCCCTTCCTGCTCCCCACCAAGCAAAGAAGAAGATGAGCAGGTTAGAGTGTCTGCACAGAAAGCATGACCAGAAACAGCCCTGTGCCCAAGCAGCATGGCCACTGCTGGCTGGAGAGCCCTAGGAGGACATCAGGGGGCTTCCTGGAGGACGGTGCTGAGCACAGGAGGAGTGAGCGTCGGGTGGTGCCCAGGAGAGGTGGTGAAGGAGGTGTGGACAACCTGAGGGTGGGCCTTGGTTGGGGATCCCTGTGCCGGAAGCAAGACGAGCAGCACCTGGTGTCAGTCTCCTTAAGACCTCCTGCCCGCCCTACAGAGCTGTGACTTGTCCTGTCCAAGGAGGGACAGAGGGGCCATGGAGCTTGCCCAGGTGACGCGGATCGGGGCAGTCTGCCTCCAGACCCACCCCTTGGCAGGATCTGCTTGAGAGGCCTCTGACCCTGCTGGCTGGGAGCTCGGTGGGATTCCAGCTCCTGCACTATGGTGGGTAGGCTTCGCAGGTGGTCTCTGAGCCCGCCTCACCTCATTGCGGAACGGCACGATTCCACCCCACACCTGTCTGAGAACAAACCCATCCTTTTGCGTCAGGTGCTCAGCATCAAGCACAGAGGCTGCACATGGCCCCGGCTGTTGCCGACCATCAGGGAAAGTAGGGAAGGGCCAGGCTCAGGAGGGCCTGCTGAGGGGCTCATCCTGCCACTGTGCACCAGGGATGGCTCTTGGCGAGGGAGGGCAGCTGAGGGGATGGGTCGGTGGGCACGGCGCTGCCCTGGGGCAGCTGGGCAGGGAGAGCCCAGAGATAAGCAGTTAGGAGCCAAGTTTAGTCCAGGTTAGCAGTAGTGGCCCTAGGTGGTGCCAGGGGTGGCGGATGAGAGGCGGCGAGGGCACCAGGGCACCAGTGGGACCTAGTGTTGATGGGGACCAGGACGTGGTGGGAGCCAAAGCCCAGAGGTCCTGGCATCAGCTGCCCTGGAGGATGGGGAGGGCCAGTTGGGGCGGGGCAGGCTCGGCTCTCTGAGAGGACGTGCTTGTGCAGACGCTTGTCTTCCTGTCTCTGTCCCCCTCTCACGTGGGCGGGGAAGCAGAAGCTGGCGAAGGACAGCCGGAAGCCCTGACCTGGGTGTCTTGCAGGTCCTGGCAGGAGAGCATCTCTCTGAAGGAGCTCCAGAGCCGGGGCGTGTGTCTGCTGAAGCTGCAAGTGTCCAGCCAGCGCACGGGGCTGTACGGACGGCTGCTGGTCACCCTGGAGCCCAGGAGGGGTGGCTCTGCCGGGGTGCTTCCCAGCAACAGCTTCACTTCTGGTGTGTATCTTGACGCCTCCCCCAGCCCTTCTTATTTTACCTGGACACGGGGTCCCGCTTGGTGGCTGAGGCTGGCCTTGAGCTTTGGTCCCCTGCCTCCCTCCTGAGCAGCTGGATTACAGCGTGCCCACCATGCTCAGCTTCCTTCACGTTAGTGTAGCTCCTAGGAAATTTGTCACACAGGGGCAGCTCTGGAGTCACCGTGACCGTTGTCACACGGGGCAGCGCTGGAGTCACCATGACCGTTGTCACACGGGGCAGTGCTGGAGTCACCATGACCGTGGTCACACAGGGGCGGCCCAGGAGTCACCCGTGACCGTTATCACAGGGGTGTCCTGGAGTCACCATGACCGTTGTCACACGGGGGCGGCCCAGGAGTCACCCGTGACCGTTATCACAGGGGTGTCCTGGAGTCACCATGACCGTGGTCACAGGGGCGGCCCAGGAGTCACCCGTGACCATCATCACAGGGGTGTCCTGGAGTCACCCGTGACTGTTGTCACACGGGGCAGCTCTGGAGTCACCGTGACTGTTGTCACACAGGGGCAGCCCAGGAGTCACCATGACCGTTGTCACACAGGGCAGCGCTGGAGTCACCATGACCGTGGTCACACAGGGGCAGCTCTGGAGTCACCGTGACTGTTGTCACACGGGGTAGTGCTGGAGTCACCATGACTGTGGTCACATAGGGGCGGCCCAGGAGTCACCTGTGACCGTTATCACAGGGGTGTCCTGGAGTCACCCGTGACCGTTGTCACACAGGGGCGGCCCAGAAGTCACCCATGACTCTTGTCACAGAGGGGGTGGCTTTGGCCTTGGTCCCCATGGCCGGGTGTGCAGGGTGAGCAGCGGTGGACTCCTAGACCTTCCTCTGCTGGGCCGGCTCTGTGGAGTCACAGCCTGACAGGAGGGACAATCGGTAGTTGCTGCCTGGTGCCGCAGCCCAGGGAACCCGGAGAGGGGCTGTCACAACGTCCTTTGCACCGTCATCTCTGCCTTGTTCTGTGGGGACAGTGCTGTGATCGACCCTGGCCCCAGTGGTTGTTGGGGTCCTGGCTGGGTTTGGAGAGAGGAGGCGATGCGGGGACAGCTGGGGGCAGCCCCGGCAGGCCGAGGTCTTGCGCCCTTGTCCTGTTGTTGGGGCTGCAGACGCGGCTTTCCCCCTGCGCCCTCAGTGCCTGGCCCAGCTGGCGGCTGTGGGTCTCCGTCCAGCTGGGGCCCCGGTGGATCTGTGGACCCATCTGTGACCAGGTGTTGAGAGCCACAGCCAAAGGGGCCCCAGCAAACTTCCAGCTGCCAGCAAGCTTCAGACTGCCCCAGCAACATCTAGCTAATTGGCTCCTCTGCGGTGATGTTCATTGGGCTGTTTCCCTGCCCTTCAGACTGCCAGCTGATGATTGGCTCACAGCTGCCCCAGCAACATCTAGCTGATTGGCTCCTCCACGGAGCTGCTCATTGGGTGACTTCTTTGGCTCTGCCCACGCAACCCAGCCAATCGGCCTCAAGAGGAGGAGGATTGTGGGAGGAAAAGGCTGGTGTTGGGGAGAGAGGCTTGTGGAAGCCGGTGGTGGCAGTTGGGCTCTGAGGGTTTTTCCCTGGAGCTGTTTTGTTTGGCGTTTGTAGTTCTAAAAATAAAGTTAGTTTCTTTTTGACAAGTGGCTCCTGATTTGTGCCAAGCCAGACTTCGGCATTTGGTGGCTCGCACGGGGAGCAACTGAGGGTAAGTAAACTGCCCGCCCCTGAGGGCAGGGCGAGAGGATGGGCAGCCATTCTAAGTTTCCTCTTTTGTTTTGCTTCGTTTTTGTTTTAACTTGCCTGTCCCTGGAGATGAGTGAGAGGGAAGAAAAACCACTCACATCTGAGGAAAAACTATTTGCGTTTGAGGAACAGATAGGGAGAAAGGACGGATGCATATGTCAGGAGGATAGAAAGGCTGTTATAATGATTTTGTGTGGTTCCCTTTTTATTGGATTCTGTCTCGGTTTTGTTTGGCGTCATCTTGTTGGGTTGTATTATAGTAGAAATACGGGATCAGCAATTAGTAAAAAACAAACCGAAAGAGTGTTAAGTAAATTGTTAGAGGAAGGAAGCTTCCCAGTAAAACCAAGAGCAGTCAGGGCATACGTTGATGTAATACAAGAATATAGCCCATGGCTTTTTAAGGAGGAGCTGTTAGATATATCACAATGGAACCATCACGGTGAAGATTTAAAAAGAATAGAAAAGAACAACCCAGGGACTCTGCCAGTTGGCACATTGTCATTGTGGACGTTGGTATCTAGTTTGCTTAGTCCAAAGCCTTCAGTTCAGACAGAGGTAGAGGAAGAAGAAGACATATTGATTCAAGTAGAAGAGGAAGTCTCTCAAGTTAGTCAGACAGAGGAAAAGATTCAAGTAAAAGCTCGAGCTAGTCAGAAAGAGGAAAAGATTCAAGTAAAAGAGAAGGTCTTTCGAGATAGTGAGACAGAGGAAGGAAGTTTAGAGCAGAAAAATCTATCAGGGGAAAAGTTAAAACAGGTGACTGCTAATAAGACCCTTTTGTTAGAGAGCGTAAGTGTCCAACCAACAGCACCGCCTCTACAGGAGACTGCTACTAACAGCATTCTATCACCAGAGGGCGTAAGTGTTCAACCAACAGCGCCACCTCTACAGGAGACTGCTACTAACAGCACTCTATCACCAGAGGGCATAAGTGTCCAATCAACAGCACCACCTCCATATGCTAAGAGACTCCCAACCCCCGCAGTTGATAGTTTGGATCCTGAGACAGGATCTCAAGTATGCCCTGTATTTGAGGTAGGAGGGCAGCGAACTTACCAGGGTTTAAATTTCAAATCAGTGAAGGAGCTAAAAGAGGCTGTAGCAACCTATGGTCCTCAAGCACCCTTCACTGTAAGCTTGGTCGAATCCATTACCAACTTAAGCATGACGCCAGCAGATTGGGCTAGTTTGTGTAAAGCTGTGCTAAATGGAGGACAATACCTGTTATGGAAGGTTGCCAATGAGGAATTTTGCAAGGAGACGGCTAGTCGAAATGCAGCAGCTGGTTATCCTCAGAGAAATCTAGATATGTTGTTAGGAAAGGGACCTTATGAGGATCGGCAGCAACAACTTGCATATGATCCTGGTGTATATTTACAAATTGCTGTAGATGCAGTTAGGGCATGGAAGTCTTTACAAGAACCTGGAGGTTTACAAGGTCAATTATCTAAGATAATACAAGGAGCTAATGAACCTTACGCTGAATTTGTAGATAGGCTTATTCAAACAGCTACCAGAGTTTTTGGGAATACAGAACAAGCAATGCCATTTATAAAACAACTGGCTTATGACCAAGCGAATCGTTGGTGTAGAGATATCATTAGACCATGGAAACATGAAGATTTAAACACATATATTAAATTATGTAGAGACATTAATGAACAAGGGCAAATTGTGGCAGCTGCAGTAAAACAAGCTTTAGATGCCAGAGACATTAATGAACAAGGGCAAATTGTGGCAGCTGCAGTAAAACAGGCTTTAGATGCCAGAGACATTAATGAACAAGGGCAAATTGTGGCAGCTGCAGTAAAACAGGTTTTAGATGCCAGAGACATTAATGAACAAGGGCAAATTGTGGCAACTGCAGTAAAACAGGCTTTAGATGCCAGGCCAAGAACATGCTACAATTGTCAACAAACAGGACATTTTAAAAGGAATTGCCCCATAGGAGGAGGGTTTAACAAAACTAGGTATCAAACAAGTAGAATACCGGGTATTTGCCCACGATGCCGTAGAGGGAGACATTGGGCTAATGAATGCCGTTCTCAAACCACCATAGAGGGTACTCCATTATATTGGGCTAATGAATACCGTCCTCAAACCACCATAGAGGGTGCTCCATTATCAAAAAACGAACAAGGACAAGGTGTTTATCCACAATATCGTGGACAAAGGCATCGGGCTCCGTTGCCAAAAAATGGACAGGGGGCCCCAATGCTCCGGGGCCCCAAACCACAAATATACGGAGCACTGGAGGAACCCAGCAACCCCAGCAACCCCATCAGGGTAGTGCCCAGCACATCAGATCCCTCATCAGACAAACCAGAGGGAGCGCAGGGTTGGACATCTGCGCCTCCACCAAATCAGTACTAACTCCAGAGATGGGAGTTCAAATCATTCCCACAGGGGTAAAAGGACCTCTTCCCAAAGGAACAGTAGGCTTATTATTGGGACGCAGCTCTTCTACTCTAAAAGGACTTTTGATAAGTCCTGGGGTAATTGATTCCAATTATGAAGGTGAAATAAAAATTATAGCCAGTTCTCCAAAGGGTATATCAGTAATTTCACCAGGAGATAGAATAGCACAGTTACTAATAATACCAAGCCTACATGATAAATTTTCCAGTCATGTTGTAGAAAGAGGTTCCAAGGGATTAGGCTCCACAGGTGTAGATTGGGCTATGCTTTCTTTAAATTTAGATTCTCGCCCCATGCTAAAACTAAATATTCAAGGACATGAATTTAATGGGCTATTGGATACAGGTGCAGATCTTAGCATCATCTCTCGTCAAGAATGGCCAAAACATTGGCCATTACAACAAGCCACTCAATCGCTTCGAGGCCTAGGAGTGGCGACTAATCCCGATAGAAGTGCAATGCTATTAGATTGGAAGGATCCTGAAGGATGTGAAGGAACTATACAGCCATATGTATTGGATCATCTTCCCGTAAATTTATGGGGACGAGATGTCTTAGATCAATTAGGTTTGACATTAACAAATAATATCAATCAAAATGCACCCACTATTATGGCTAGACAAGGTTTTAGGAAAGGAAAAAGATTAGAAAGACAAGAACAATGTATAGCAGCACCAATACAAATAGATCAAAGAACAGACAGACATGGGTTGGATTTTCACAAAGGGCCACTGAGACAATAAAAATTACATGGAAATCAGAAAGACCAGTATGGGTTCCTCAGTGGCCCTTGACTAAAGAAAAGACACAAGTAGCCCATGATCTGGTCAAACAACAATTAGCGGAAGGACATATACAACCTTCTGTATCTCCCCATAATACTCCCATTTTTGTCATCAAAAAGAAATCTGGTAAATGGAGATTACTGCAAGATTTAAGAGCCATTAACAATGAAATGGTCATTATGGGACCTGCTCAATCGGGGATTCCTCAATTGTCTGCTTTGCCAAAAACTTGGTATGTTTTAGTTATAGATATTAAAGATTGTTTTTTTTCAATTCCAATTCATCCTGAGGATAGTCCACGTTTTGCATTTACTATCCCTGCACTAAATCATGAAGGTCCTGATCAGAGATATGAATGGAAAGTACTCCCTCAAGGGATGGCTAACAGCCCAACTATGTGTCAAATTTATGTTAACAAAGTAATCCAGCCACTTAGAAATCAAAATCCTGAACTACAAATATTTCACTATATGGATGATGTGTTATTGGCACACAAAGCTAAAAACACATTGCTAGAATGTTATGCCACACTTACAAACTTATTAAAAAATTATAATCTAGAGATAGCAATAGATAAAGTGCAATTAAATTTTCCAATTAATTATTTAGGAGTTCTATTATCCTCAACCATGGTCCGTCCACCAAAAATTCAAATACGAGTAGATCAACTCAAATCACTTAATGACTTTCAAAAGTTATTAGGAGACATAAATTGGATAAGGCCTTATCTAGGTATTCCAACAGGAGAATTGGGACCTTTATTTGATATCCTAAAAGGTCCATCAGATCCAAATTCACCCCGAATGTT
Organism: Ictidomys tridecemlineatus; assembly: GCF_052094955.1. Taxonomy (NCBI): domain Eukaryota; kingdom Metazoa; phylum Chordata; class Mammalia; order Rodentia; family Sciuridae; genus Ictidomys; species Ictidomys tridecemlineatus. Next base: position 4,816,068 of record NC_135480.1, on the reverse strand, counting down.
AACGCCTGAAGCAAGAAAGGCATTAAAAATCATTGAAACATATATGGAAAATATGCATTTGGATAGAATTGATATAAGTTTGCCTTTATTATTTATTGTATTACCAACAAAAAATATTCCTACAGGAGTATTTTGGCAAGAAGGTCCATTATTATGGATACATTTATCTTATTCTCCTAACACTATTCTTACTAGATATCCTGAGGCTGTAGGACAATTAATACTCAAAGGAATAAAAACAGCAAAGGCAGTGTTTGGAATTTCTCCCCATAAAATTATTACTCCATATACTATGAATCAAATTGATGAATTAGCTAATGAGTTAAATACTTGGGCAATAATAATGTGCAAATCTAATGTTTCATTTGATAACCACTTACCATCTAATCCTTTATTGTCTTTTTGGTCATTGCATCCTGTAATTTTTCCAAAAATGACAAGAAAAACACCTATCATGAATGCTCCAAATATATTCACTGATGGGTCAAATAATGGTACAGCAGCAATAGTTACACCTGATCAAACTTTTACATTTTTAGTACCCAAACAATCAGCTCAAAAGGTAGAGCTTAATGCAGTATTACAAACTTTTGTGATGTTTAAAGATTCTGTATTTAATTTATTTTCTGATAGCCAGTATATAGTTAATGCTATAGTATCCCTTGAAGATGCTGGTAGAATTTCCCCTTCTTCTACTGTTTTCTCTTTGTTTTCCACTATACAAAGTTTAATCTGGGACAGAAAAGATCCATTCTTTATAGGACATATCAGGGCACATACAGGATTGCCTGGAGCCCTTAGTTTAGGCAATGATTTAGCAGATAAAACTACACGTGACATACATATTTTCTCTGTACTAGAAGAAGCTATAAATTTTCATGAAAGATTCCATGTCAATGCTAATACTTTACAAAAGCGTTTTAAAATAACTAAGGAACAAGCTAGACAAATAATAAAACAATGTCAAAATTGTGTGACCTTTTTACCACAAGTTAATCTTGGAGTCAATCCTAGAGGATTGATGCCTAACCATATTTGGCAAATGGACGTCACACACTTGCCAGAATTTGGAAAATTAAAATATTTGCATGTTACAGTTGATACTTCTTCTGGATTTTTGATGGGCTCCCTTCATGCCGGCGAAAAAACTAAAGATGTTATAGCTCATTGCTTACAAAATTTTGCCACTGTGGGCATTCCAAAACAGTTAAAAACAGATAATGCCCCTGGTTATACGTCTACTTCTTTTAAACAATTTTGCTCATCATTTGGCATTACTCATATAACAGGAATCCCATACAATCCACAGGGTCAAGGCATAGTTGAAAGAGCTCATCAAACTATTAAAATGTACTTATTAAAGCAAAAAGATGGAATTGGGAAGGGGTATATATTCCCCAAAGATAAACTTAAAATAACGCTTTTTACTCTAAACTTTTTAAATTTGGACTCATCAGGACTTAGTGCTGCAGAAAGGCATATGTGTCCAAAAAATGTACATAAGCCCAAGGTACTTTGGAAAGATATTCTAACAGGACAATGGAAAGGTCCTGACCCAGTAATTGTCTGGAATCGGGGGTCTGTTTGTGTGTTTCCACAGGAAGAACAGCAGCCGATTTGGATTCCAGAGAGATTAACCAAGGTTCTGACCCAGAACAGCAGCCGATTTGGATTTCAGAGAGATTAACCAAGGTTCTGACCCAGTGATTGTCTGGAGTCGGGGGCCTGTTTGTGTGTTTCCACAGGGAGAACAGCAGCTGATTTGGATTCCGGAGAGATTAACTAAAATCCTGACCCAGTGATTGTCTGGAGTCGGGGGTCTGTTTTTGTGTTTCCACAGAGAGAACAGCAGCCGATTTGGATTCCAGAGAGATTAACTAAAGCGATTTCTACAGACCAAAAAGAAGATGATTTAGCTCAAATCCATAATAGCTGATATCCAAAACTCCAATTTGGCTATCCTTACATCTGCGACAGAACCAGGATGCTTTTTTCAATATCTATTTTATTATTGCCCTTTCCCATATCATGAAGTTCTATTTTATTTTTTTTGAGCTCATACAGACCTAGGTTAATGTTTTGCTGATCAGTTCTATTTTTTTTTTTTTTTTGACTATAGAGTTTTTAAACATTGCAATAGAGATTTTACCTGTAAAAAGTTATAAGGCCTTTACTATTGTGTTATGTGTTGTATGTATTATATTATGTGTGCACACTTGTGTTTTGTGTTATATGTTTGAATGTACGTATGTCCAATGTACATATTTCTATATATCATATATGATGAGCGCTCATGAAAAGATGGATCCAAATATTTTTTTTTTTTATTCACGTGATTTAAATGGTTTAATTTAAATTGGGTAAATAACTGTTAAGAATTGTTTTAATATGTAAACAAAAAAGGAGGTTCTGTTTGTTTACTCTCACCTTTCGTTTTCATTATATTTAATAATTCTCTTCACTATAATGTAAATTGTTAAGAAAATTGTTTTCTTTTAGTGCCTTCTGGAATGTTACCTAATTTTTTCTTTAGCCATTATTGCCAGAATTTCTATCTTCATCCCAGTGCCGATGAAGATAATATAAATTGTTAAGAAAATTGTTTTCTTTTAGTGCCTTCTGGAATGTTACCTAATTTTTTCTTTAGCCATTATTGCCAGAATTTCTATCTTCATCCCAGTGCCGATGAAGATAATATAAATTGTTAAGAAAATTGTTTTCTTTTAGTGTCTTCTGGAATGTTACCTAATTTTTTCTTTAGTCATTATTGCCAGAATTCCTATCTTCATCCCTGTGCCGGTGAAGACAAAGATAAAACTAATCTACAGTTTCTGCAATAGCCATCACTGAACTGCTTACAGAACTTACACTGAACTGCTTACAGAACTATGTGTCACTTGTATGCATTGTGAACTATCTGTTGGTGCAGCGACTTGTGTAGTGTTGGGATATTTTTGCTGATGATATCATCGGTGGTACAATTTTCCCAAAAGGAGCCGTCAATTGACTTGGTATATCTTCCTCCCTTCTGCTTGTCATGATCATTCAGCTAAAATTTGGGGGTCAACAGAGGTGAGGCAAAGAACCTCACCCCCCCCCCCCCCCCCGCTGAGACCTCTCCACAGGTGTGGCTGTACTGGACCGGTAGTCAATGACGGGTAAGATCCAATTACAATGGTACCAACCTAAGACAGGAGGCTGACGCCCTGAGGTCAGCTCATCCGAAGACGGGTAAGGACCATATGTATTGGACAACCTAAGGCAGGCACGGTCCATAAGCCACATGCTTGTTGTTTAAACAGAGAGGGGGAGATGTTGAGAGCCACAGCCAAAGGGGCCCCAGCAAACTTCCAGCTGCCAGCAAGCTTCAGACTGCCCCAGCAACATCTAGCTAATTGGCTCCTCTGCGGTGATGTTCATTGGGCTGTTTCCCTGCCCTTCAGACTGCCAGCTGATGATTGGCTCACAGCTGCCCCAGCAACATCTAGCTGATTGGCTCCTCCACGGGGCTGCTCATTGGGTGACTTCTTTGGCTCTGCCCACGCAACCCAGCCAATCGGCCTCAAGAGGAGGAGGATTGTGGGAGGAAAAGGCTGGTGTTGGGGAGAGAGGCTTGTGGAAGCCGGTGGTGGCAGTTGGGCTCTGAGGGTTTTTCCCTGGAGCTGTTTTGTTTGGCGTTTGTAGTTCTAAAAATAAAGTTAGTTTCTTTTTGACAAGTGGCTCCTGATTTGTGCCAAGCCAGACTTCGGCAACCAGGGGTGCGGCAGGGGGAGGCAGAGACTCTAGCACAGGGACAAAGGCAGGAGGAGAAAGTCACGACGGCGTCACATTTGAAACGTCCTGGAATTTATCACACAAAACAGTACCTCGGGGCTGGGGATGTGGCTCAAGCGGTAGCGCGCTCGCCTGGCATGCGTGCGGCCCGGGTTCGATCCTCAGCACCACATACCAACAAAGATGTTGTGTCCGCCGAAGACTAAAAAATAAATATTAAAAATTAAAAAAAAAACAGTACCTCACTTTTTCCAGTTCTGATGCGATGTGGCTTGGGTTTCACAGGTGACATTGTGGGTCTGTATGGTGCTGCCCACGAAGGTGGTCAGCTGGCCTCTGGGATCCTGACCCGTATCACCCAGAAGTCTGTCACGGTGGCCTTTGACGAGTCCCAGGACCTCCAGTTGGACTTGGATCGAGAGAGTTCCTACAGGCTGCTGAAGCTCGCCAATGACGTCACGTACAAGCGGCTGAAGGCGTGAGTGTGGAGGCAGGTGGGCTCCCGGGCTGCGGCCCTGGCCTGGCCCCGTGTGAGAGGCTGGCCTGAGCTGCCGGCTTCCCCCAGCTCTCGCTGCCCTCTCCCCCACAGGGCTCTGGTGGCTCTGAAGAAGTTCCACTCAGGGCCGGCGTCCCCGCTCATAGAGCTGATCTTCCACGGATCCGCCCCCAGCCCTGCCGGTGACATAGGTGAGGACTTTTTTCTTTTATTGTTGCCGAAGCTGTCGAGCAGGTCTGACCGTGGGCCTGAGTGTGAGGGTGCAGTTAGGAGCACGTCCCGGAAGCCCACTGTCAGAGGGCTTTACTCTGAAGGCACGGCTGCTCGTGCGTCAGCACTGCTGAAGACGGGGGCTTCTGTCGATTGTGAAGCGGCGGCTTTGGTCAGGTCCAGTGCCTGGTCACCAGCAGCCCAGGGCCCTGCGCCTGCTTGGCACGCGCTCCTCTGCTGAGCCACGCGCCAGCCCCGCCTGTCATTGTACCCGCTAACTACTCCATTGTTGAGTAGCTTGGAAACAGGGCTCCGAGTGCGGTGGCACATGCTGTGACTCCAGGGGCTCTGGAGGCTCGGGCAGGAGGCTCCCTAGTTCCAGGCCAGCCTGGGCAACTTAGCAAGACCATCTCGAAATAAAAACCTACGTGGGTGGGGTGGCGCGGCCCGAGGTTTCAGCCAGCACCACAGCAGAGCAGACTGACAGCCCAGACCCCGGCTGCTTCAGTCCGCGCTCCTCATGGCACGGCTTTATGATGCTCGTTTTCTCTCCACATTTTTTTTTGGAAATTCTAAAGGTACTCGTATTTCAGTGGTACTTTATTTCTGTCAGATATTTGGCCAGGGCACTGTGGGCTGGAAACTGAACCAGAAATTTGTTTACCATAGTTTGTTTTTTTTTTGCAGTACTGTGGATTGCACCCAGAGGCACTTAACCACTGAGCCACATCCCCCGCCCTTTAGAGTTTTTGAGACAGGGTCTCGCTGAGTAGCCCAGGCCTTGCTAAGTTGCCCAGGCTGGCCTTGAATCTGCGATCCTCCTGCCTTAGCCTCTGGGATGGCAGGCATGGCCACCCTCATGGCTTATTTACTCTGTGAGGATTGTGGCATGTCCTGATCATGGCTGTTGTCCAGGGAAAGGGGATTGGTGTGGGGTAGTGGACTGTGCAGGGGACTTCAGATTTGGTGGTGGGTTCATTGCCCGTGACCCCCCTGCACTGTTCACAAATCATTTTGTTCTCTTGAGTGGCCCAGTGCCCCTGGCCAGCAGGCTCAGTGTGCTTGTGATTCAGTCAGGGGCTTTGCCACAGGCACGGGGCAGCACTTGGCACAGGTGGGCACAGCGGGCACAGAGCATAAGAAGCTTGTTAGTTTTCCAATCTAGAGTAGAGACACCACTCTGGAATTCGTTAGCATTTCTTTTTTTCTTTTTTTGTCATTTAACTAAAAGGGGTGAGATGATGGAAATTGGCGCGTCTCCAAAAACCTTTCTTTCTTGCCTGTTATCCCAGATGGTGGGTCGGGGACCTTTCCCATGGGGGCCATGCCTTGCCTCTGCTGTGGCAGCCACCAGCAGCATGTAACTGAATAGCCGTGGCCCGTTCTGGAAGTCCTCCGTAGACAGCCGAGTCCAGCGTGCTACCCGTGTGCTCCCTGTGAGGAGGTTGGCAGGCGGGCGGCAGGGCCGGGCCTGACAGCTGCTGCCCCGCAGGCCCCCTGGTGCTCTTCAATGCCGCCCTGGACCCCTCCCAGAAGGAAGCCGTCTTGTTTGCGCTGTCCCAGAAAGAGCTCGCCATCATCCACGGACCGCCGGGCACTGGGAAAACCACGACCTTGGTCGAGATCATCCTGCAGGCTGTGAAGCAGGGCCTGAAGGTGGGGCACTGTCTGCGGGTCCCACCGTGCTCAGTGGGCGCTTGGCGGGATCCCAGCCACAGTTCTGGTAGGGTTGGTCAGGAACCCCACTGGACCTTTAGGAGTCAGGGTTGGAGCTGGTGTCCTGGCCCTCACCTGTAATCCCAGAGACAGGAGGCTGAGGCAGGAGGATGGCAAGTCCAAGGCCACCGTGGGCAACTTAGTGAGACCCCGTCTCAAAGTAAAAGGGCTGAGGGGCTGGGGCTGGGGCTCAGCGGTAGAGCGCTGGCCTGGCATGCGTGAGGCACTGGGTTTGATCCTCAGCATCATGTAAAATAAATAAATAAACAAATCAAAGTTTTTTTTTTTTAAAAAAAGGGGCTGAGTCCAGTGTAGCTCAGGTAGAGTGACCCTGGGTTCAGTCCCCAAGACCACACACACACAGCGGGCTGGCAGGGCCCTTCTGCTGTCTGACAGCCCCTCGGGTCAGGGGAGTGCCCAGGAGCCCCTGTGTGGACAGTGTGGCTCAGGCTCCCGGAGCCCTTCCCACTGCAGAAGCCACCTGTGGGTATCCCTGCCCAAGCTCCTTGGCTCCAGCTGTGTTCAGGCCCATGCTGGGGTGTGTGGCTGCCAGGCCCTTGACCCTGTGCCTGGGTAGTGGACAGGATGCATATGCGATGCATGGACTGCGGGCTGTCCAGGGTGCACGCCCTCGCTCCCTTGCCTTTGCTGTGGTCCAGAAAGGGTCTTTCGTCTTCACATGCACTGAGTCATCCTGACCCGAGGACACAGGAGGTGTGTTAGACAGTCCCTCCTGGCACGTGGCAGCATGGTCCGGGCAAGAGCTGGCGTGGCAGTGGTTGGCATTGGTAGGTCGGCCTGTGCTGGTGCTGCTTCCAACCCACGGCCTTCTAGGTGTCTTCTACCCTGCTTGCTGGGGACTGTTAGCAGCCCAGGTTGTAGGCAAGGAAACCCAGACAGGGTTACCTGCCATCACGCCGGTGAGAAGCAAAGCCAGCACTGACTGGCAGAGCTGCTACCTTATGCTGTTTGCAGTGCCGGGGGCAGAACCTAGGCCTTGCACATACAGGGCAAGTGACTCAACACCAGCCACATCCCCAGCCCTTTTTAAATTTTGACACAGTCTTGCTCAGTTGCTGAGGCTGGCCTCAAAGTTGCAATCCTCTTGCCTCTGCCTCCTGAGTAGCTGGGATAACAAGTGTGCACCACCGTGCCTACCGGAGCTGCTGCCTTTCAGAGCTGCAAGGGTTGTTGCCACTTAGTTAAATCAGTGTCCAAGGTTTCCTCCCTGTGGATGGGTGTCTTCATAGCTGTTTAAAAACTGGCAAGAAAAGGTACTTACTTAACAAGTAGCGGCTTTGGTGGCTTATCATTGAGTGTCTTTTTTTGTGTGTGCAACACTGAGGATTGAATCCAGGGTCATTCTGCCACTGAGCCACATCGGCAGCCCTTTTAATTAATTCTTTATATTGAGATAGGGTCTCACTGAATTGCTGAAGCCGTCCTCAGACATGATCATGCTGCCTCAGCCTTCGGTGTAGCTGGGGTCGTAAGTGTGCGCCACCACGCCTGGCAGGCTCCTTGTGCTCATTGAGCAGCGAGGCTGGGTGTGCCCTGCACATCCGTGGGGATTGGGGGACGGGTGGGGGCTGTGGGTCTCCCTCTGCTGGCCGCCTTGTGTTCCTGCAGTGGAGTGGAAATTCCACTGCACCCTATGTTGGTCAGATGTAAAAATGACTTGGTGGGATTTGGTGGCTGGTCTTCCAGTGCACACTTGAATCTTAGGGCCTTCTTCTGCAGTTGCAACTCACGTGACGTTTTGGTGCTTTGAAGACTGACAGGTTTCGGGGGCCTGGGTCCAGGCGGCAGACGTGCCGGGTGCGGTGCTGAGGGCTCCGTCCTCTGTGGCCCAGGGGCTGCAGGTTGGCTGTCGCACGCTCTGCTCCTTCCTCTGTGGCCGAAGCCTTCCTGTCTTGTAGCACAGACTCAGAAAAGGTCGCCCAGCCCTGATTCCACTGCGTCGCCCAGGTTCTGTGCTGTGCCCCCTCGAACATCGCGGTGGACAATCTGGTGGAGCGTCTGGCCCGCTGGAAGCAGCGGATCCTGCGCCTGGGGCACCCTGCCCGCCTGCTGGAGTCCATTCAGCAGCACTCTCTGGATGCGGTGTTGGCGCGGAGCGATAGCACCCAGATCGTCGCAGACATCAGGAAGGACATCGACCGGATCCTGGTGCGTCCTAGTGTCCCCGTTTGGCTCGGTCTGCAGTCTGTTCCTCCTGGTCTCTCGCCTCCATCCGCCGTTGAATCATTAAAAAGTGGGCTGCCCTCTCCTGTCATGCTCATCTTTGACAGTGAGCTGCACTCGGCATTTACAGGGTGCCCTGCTCCAGGTGTTGCCCGGGGCGAGGAACCCATCAGGAAGCAGCGTTTCCTAGGTGCCCCCCTGCTCCCATTGCCTGGCAGAGAGTGTTGGCACCGGCGGGAAGCAGCCGAGGAGAAAGAGGAAAGCAGTGAGCCTCCTGAGTCCTCATCCACACCACCTTCTCTGGTAGCCCGTGCCAGGAGCGGGAGCACCCGGGGTGCAGGTCCCCTTGGGGTGGCAGGGCCCCAGGCCTCTGCCTTCTGGTCTAGTTTCTGCCCTGGCCGCGTTTGCTGCCCCCAGCAGCCGTCTCCTTAGCGCCCTCTGTGCCCAGCAGTGATGGCCGCAGGGAGGGGCTGGGAGGCTGTCCGTCCTGCCCCACAGCCCAGGCGAGGCGGCCCTGGTGCAGATGGACAGCTCTGGCTGCTGGTGGATGGAGGCTGGATAAGGTGGTGTGGGACGTGCTTGATGATTCTCACACTGTCTGGTGTGGACGATGTGGTGTCCTTGTACCTGGCTGCTTAGTGAATCAGGCGGTGGAGTACCTCCTCCCGCTGCAGATTCCAGATAAGCAGAGCAGCCGAACGTGGGAGTGGTTGGGTGATTATGGGCTGAAACACGTGGATCTTGGATCTCTTGAGAAACGTGGGTGATGCCCCGGCAGCAACAGCTGGCCTCTGCAGGTGGCCGTCCCATCCCCACTGCGTCTCCCCAGGACATGGGCGTCCCTCTCCTCCCTGTGCAGTGGGGTGTGAGGCCAAGTGTCGTGGCCCCTCAGAGAGGCCTCGCCCTTCCCTGCCTCTTGAGGAGCTCGCTGTGCTGGAGCAGGTGGGGACGGCGCTTGGAGCGCAGGGAGCGCGAAGCGGGCAAGTCATGGCGCTCTTTGCTTCCATTTGCAGGTAAAAAACAGAAAGACCCAGGACAAGAGAGAGAGGGGTAATTTTTGGAATGAAATCAAGCTGCTAAGGAAGGAGCTGAAGCAGCGGGAAGAGGCCGCCATGGTGGAGAGCCTCACGCAGGCCAGTGTGGTCCTGGCCACCAACACAGGTGCGGCCCCGGCCTGAACGGGGTCGGCTGGTGGGGCTAAATGTGCCCACGTGGCGCTGGGTGTGTGGTGCTGAGTGTGTTGAGTGTGCCCACGTGGCACTGAGTGTGCCTGCATGGCACTGAGTGTGCTGAGTGTGTGGTGCTGCGTGTGCTGATGTGCCTGCGCGGCACTGGGTGTGTGGTGCTGAGTGTGTTGAGTGTGCCCACGTGGCACTGAGTGTGTGGCACTGAGTGTGCTGAGTGTGCCTGCGTGGCACTGAGTGTGCTGAGTGTGTGATGCTGAGTGTGCCCGCGTGGCACTAGGGGTGTGGTGCTGAGTGTGTGGCGCTGCGTGTGCTGAGTGTGCCCACGTGGCACTGGGTGTGTGGCGCTGCATGTGCTGATGTGCCCACGTGACACTGAGTGTGTGGTGCTGCGTGTGCTGAGTGTGCCCACGTGGCACTGGGTGTGTGGCACTGCATGTGCTGAGTGTGCCCACGTGGCACTGAGTGTGTGGCACTGCGTGTGCTGAGTGTGCCCACGTGGCACTGAGTGTGTGGCACTGCGTGTGCTGAGTGTGCCCACGTGGCACTGAGTGTGTGGCGCTGCGTGTGCTGATGTGCCCACGTGACACTGAGTGTGTGGTGCTGCGTGTGCTGAGTGTGCCCACGTGGCACTGGGTGTGTGGCACTGCGTGTGCTGAGTGTGCCCACGTGGCACTGAGTGTGTGGCACTGAGTGTGTGGCACTGCGTGTGCTGAGTGTGCCCACGTGGCACTGGGTGTGTGGCGCTGCGTGTGCTGAGTGTGCCCACGTGGCACTGAGTGTGTGGCACTGCGTGTGCTGAGTGTGCCCACGTGGCACTGAGTGTGTGGCACTGCGTGTGCTGAGTGTGCCCACGTGGCACTGAGTGTGTGGCACTGCGTGTGCTGAGTGTGCCCACGTGGCACTGAGTGTGTGGCGCTGCGTGTGCTGATGTGCCCACGTGACACTGAGTGTGTGGTGCTGCGTGTGCTGAGTGTGCCCACGTGGCACTGGGTGTGTGGCACTGCGTGTGCTGAGTGTGCCCACGTGGCACTGGGTGTGTGGCACTGCGTGTGCTGAGTGTGCCCACGTGGCACTGAGTGTGTGGCACTGCGTGTGCTGAGTGTGCCCACGTGGCACTGGGTGTGTGGCGCTGCATGTGCTGATGTGCCCACGTGGCACTGAGTGTGTGGCACTGCGTGTGCTGAGTGTGCCCACGTGGCACTGAGTGTGTGGCACTGCGTGTGCTGAGTGTGCCCACGTGGCACTGGGTGTGTGGCGCTGCGTGTGCTGAGTGTGCCCACGTGGCACTGGGTGTGTGGCGCTGCGTGTGCTGATGTGCCCACGTGGCACTGAGTGTGTGGCACTGCGTGTGCTGAGTGCCTATGTGGCATTGCAGCGCCCCCTCCTGAGGGCTGGTGGCCTCTGGCCCTGGGGCTCTTTGGCGGGTGCGACTTCTCTGTTCCTTGAAGACCCTCTGCAGGACACGGTGACGGTGACCTGCAGGCCGTGGTTTCATGCCCTCGCCCCCGCCCGCTAGCCAGCTCCGGTTCCCCATTTCCCTTTCTGTTCTGTGGGTTGTGCCCCGACCTTCCCTGTTTGTTCCTTTCTGGTGACTTGGGCTCAGTTTGCTCTTCTCCTCGAGCGTCTTAGGTGGGGGTGGCTCGTTGGTCTGAGGCCTTTCTTTCTGACATAAGCGCTTAGCTGCTGTCTTTGTGGCTTCCCACAAGTTCTGAAGTTTTGTGTTTTCATTTCCATTCCTTTCCAGATGCTGATTTGGTTTTTGATTTCTTTTTTTCCCTCCTGAAATCTTGGTTTCTTTTTGCCATGTGGGTTTTAAACAGTGGAGTTTTCCAGGTGTCTTTGCAGTCTCTTAGTTCGTGGGGCCGCTGGTGTTCGTGGCAGGCACGCGTTGGGTTTTCTCTTCTGTCCTGTTCGGTCCTTCTGCCCCGCGGTGTTCAGAGCACTTGCATCTGGTCCAGGAGCTGAAGCCTCTTGTTCTGCTCTCTGTTTTCTATGTGTCCCATTTGGCCCTGAATCCTTTCCCTCCTCTGGTTGCTTTTGAGTCGAGGGGCGGTTCCCAGCCTCTGCTCCTGTCTTGGAGGGCGAGCGAGCTGGGGCTCCGTGTTGCTGGGGCTGCGGGCCGCAGTGCTGCTCCAACCCCGGGGCGTCCCCCTGTCGCCATGGAGCCTGAGACCCTTGTGGTGGGGACTGACAGCGCTCCTCCCGGTGCGAGTGCTCTTCCTGTCCTGTTACATGCGTGTCACAAACCTGTGATACTGGGTACTGCTCTAGGGGTGTTTCCTTTAAAGAGGTTCAGACCATAAGAACCGTATCTTCTACATTTCCCCACACGGTTACCGCCTGGGGCTCTGCATTCCTCGGTTTAGACCCGGATTTCTCGTGCTCTCCTTCCCTTTTGTTTCTTAGTAGTGTGTGTCTTCGTTCAGTGGACTCTGAGGTTTTTTGGGGGGGGGTACTGGGGATTGAACTTGGGGCACGTGACCACTGAGCCACATCCCCAGCCCTATTTTATTTTTATTTAGAGACAGGGGCTCACTGAGTTGCTTAGCACCTTGCCATTGCTGAGGCTGGCTTTGAGCTTGCGATCCTCCTGCCTCAGCCTCCCACTGTGCTGGGGTGACAGGTGTGGGCCACTGCGCCTGCTACTCTTTGGACTTCGCTGTGTCTGGCAGTACCTTGATCGGCCTGCTTTTTGAGTGAGATCCTTGCTAGGTGTGAATTCTAGCTTGACACATTTTCTCCCGGTGTTCTAAAGCTGTGTACCGTCATCTGCATGGGGGATTCTGAAGACAAATCCTGCATCCTCCTCTTCTTTGCTCCTTTGTACATAATGTCATTTTTTGTCTACTTTAAAGATTTTTGTCCTCGTCCCTGGTTTCAAGTGAGGTGATTTTGATGTGCTTCAGTGCATCTTCTTTGTGTATCTGGCCATCTGTCGTCAGTCCCCTTATTCTGGCCCTGTCCCCCGTGTGTTTGGGAGATTCTAGTTTCCTTGCTTGAGACCTCTCTGTAGCTCACTGATTCTTTTTTTTTTTTTTTCGTATTTTTGTGTTCTTTCTTTCGTGTTTTATTATTCATTCATTTATTTTTTGCTACTGGGGATTGAACCCAGGGCTGCTCAACCACGGAGCCACATCTCAGCCCTTTCAACTTTTTGAGATAAGATCTCACTGAGCTGCTGAGAACAGCCTTGAATCTGTGATCCTCCTTTCTTGGCCTCCTGGGATTATGGGTGGGTGCCAGGTTCTCATTTTGGGTAGCTTCTTTTGCTGTAGGTGTTTTTGTTGCTGTTTTAAAGTTGTGGTGAGAACTCCTGTCTTGAGCTCTGACTTCATAGAGCATAGTACGGCATACGTAGCTGTCAGCACAGTGTTGTGCAGGAGATTTCTAGGGCTCACTTGTTTTGGTGTTGAGGATGGCTGAGGGAGGCAGCCTCGGGTCACCCACCTCCTTTGTCCAAGGTCTTGAAGTGTTATTTCGGGTTTTCTTTTTTTGTGTGTGAGTGTGTGTGTGTGTGTGTGTGTGTGTGTGAGAGAGAGAGAGAGAGAGAGAGAGAGAGAGAAGAGAGCGCGCGCGTGCCCTTCCTGTTACTCCACCTGGGTCTAATACGAGCCTTGGTCCTCTTGCTCCCTGGAGTAGCTGTGGGACAGTGCCTGGCACCTCGTGGTGGAGTGGAGGATGCGGTCAGCCTGCCATTTGGGGGTTCAGGACGGCTGTGTGTCTGAAGTCTTCATTGTTGCTGACAACATCACCACAAATGCAGCAACCTAGAGCAGCCCCCAGTGGGCCCCGTGTCCAGGCACAGCTGGTCAGCCCCACTCAGGGTCTGCAGGCTGCACGCCGCCCGAGGCTTCCTGGGAAGGTCTGCTTCTGAGCTCAGGTGCTCGTAGGCGGCCTTCAGTTCCTTGTGGGCGGTGGCACTGAGTTTCTTGCTGATTGCTGGCTAGACACTGCGCTTAGGGTTTAGATATGAGGTGGCCCCCAGACCTTCTGTGTTATTGCAAGAATATCTGGGGATGAATGATGAGGTCACGAGAGCCGTGACCTCACCAGGCCATCCTGGTTTGACTGGACTGACCGGCGACGATAGGCAGGTGGGCCAGAGGAGGTGGTCACTGGAGGTGTGCCCAGGAGTTTCCTCTTTCCTGTGGCCCCTTCCCTTGCTCGCCCTCTGCTTCCTGGCCACCATGATGGGGCAGCACTTCTCCACCTTGCTCTTCCACCATGATGTCTGCTCACCGTGGGCCCAGAGCATTGAGTTGGCCCTTGGACTAACCCTCTGAATCTGTGAGCCAAAATGAACTTTTCCTCCTCTGCGTTGTTTTTGTTGGGCATTTTGATTACAGTGACAAAAACCTGACTAGTGGACTTCACTTCATGGCGCTCCTTCAGAAGAACGTAAGGACAGTCTCCTAGCAGGAAGGCGCGAATCTTGTCTGGCGTTGGGGACGGGGCAGCTCATCACTGTTGCCATGTTCTGTTGGTTATCAGCAAGTGCCAGGTCCACTGCACCCAAGGGGAAGGGTCGTGCAAGGTGTGACGGTAGGAACCAGGGTCCTGGGCTGCCTGGGAGTCTCTTGGTCACGTCTGTCAGGTGATGGGCGCTCTGAGGAGCAGAGGCCAGGCTGTCGCAGGCGTCGTGGTCGTTGCTTTACCCAGAGGTCTTTTCAGATCAGGTTGCAGGAAAGTAAGTTATTACTTTAACTTATGAAGGTAAGTGCACACTGACTCACACTCACTTTTACACCATCTCTGTGGTCGCCCCGTTGGTGCTCTTCTTTACGTGGTTTATGTTCTTTCATTTCAACTTGACGGCCTCTAGTGTTCCTAGAAGGGTGGGACCGCTAGTCACGGGTCATTCCAGCTCTTCTTTGCATGGCCACGTCTTATTTTCTCCATCCGTGTCTGGTGGACAGGCTCCTTTCCCCACTGGGTCCCGTCGCTCGTCCTGCTGCTAACATCACTGAGGACACCTGTGAGGGACGGGTGCCTCTTTCTTCTTCCAAGAGTCTTGGTCTTTGTTTTTCTGGCGGTTTGGTTATGACGTGGACAGTTTGGTCGAGGTGTGGGTGTCTTTGAGAAAACTGTATGGAATTTGTGGAGCCCCTTGGACGTGTGGATTCATGTTTTTATAAATTTTGGAGAATTTTCAGCCATTATTTTTTTTCAAATATTTTTCCGGCACCTTTCTCCAGTGTTACACGTATGTGGCTCTGTCACTTGCCTGAGCCCCTTTGTGCTCCTCGGGCTGAGTGGCCTCGCCTCCTGTCCTGCGCGGTCACTGCTGAGGTCTTGGGGAACTGCGCGTGCGCGTTTCGGCTGAGGGGTCTACTTGGTTCTTCTCTTTTTTAATCATTTTTGTCTCTTCGCTTTTACTCTGTTTAGTAAAATAGAGTCTCATACTTCTTTGTATTTGGTTCCTTTTTTCCTTGAACGTATTTAAAAGAGCTGGTGTTCAGAGTTCTCGTCTAGTAAGACCCCCGCCCCGCCCGCTGGCCTCTGGCTGCCTTTCCCCACGCCTGGTCCTCTTCTTGACCCTCTTGTCTGGCGCGTTCTTGTTGGAAACAGTGTTGGAGGCACAGCAGGGAGGCAGCTCTGACGTTGGGGTCGGGTGAGTCACCTCTGAACTACCTACAGCCCGCGTTTGTGGTCCTTTGTGGCCACTAAAGTCTCTTGGTGGCCAGCTAGTGATCAGAGATTCCTCCGGCCTCCTGGAACAGCCTCCTCTCTGAACCAGGCTGGGTGCGGCTCCTAGTCTTCCTTCCTGCTGTGCTGAACCTCAAGGGGAACCCGGGGCAGAGCCTGGGTCTCCAGGTCATGGCTGGGCACGGGCCCAGCTCTTTGGCCATTGCAGGCCATTGTTTTCTCCTGCTGGGGTCCCCTGCCTCAGGACATTCACCCACTATCTGCTCGTGGGATGACACAGTGGGAGAAGCCATTGGTCTGGGGGGTTGGGTCGGATCAGGGTGTTCTTGGAGTGGGGTCTGCTGGGCTGGCTGGATGGCCAGCCTCTGGGAAGGGGATTTGCAGGAGTGGCTGCCAGGCTGCTGTCTCAAGGGTCAGGGCGTGGAGAGGGTGGTTAACTGCACAGGGCTACTTTGCTGAGATGCAGCCATTTTCCTTGAATGAATATTTGCTCCCTGGATTGCGAGAGGATGGGTGCATTTCCAGGGGTCTGGCAGAGCCGGTCCTGACCATCCTCCAGCGCTCTTTCTGCAGAGTGGAGTAGAGTCCACAGAGGCCGCGGCCCTGCCGTTTGCACAGACACCTCTGGCTTTACGCTTGCTAGAGGTCAGACAGGCCACTGGTGGCCGTGTGGCCTTTCAGGCCTCTCCTGGCTGGGAGGGGAACTGGGATGGGGTCCTGGAGCTGTGTCCATCAAGGTGTCTGGTTTTAGGCGGGCATTAGGCCCAGTGGTCAGCACTTGCCTAGCATGTTTGAGGCCCTGGGTTCCATCCCCAGCACCAGAGAGAGAGAGAGGGAGAGGGAGAGAGAGAGAGAGAGGGAGAGAGAGAGAGGGAGGAAGGAAGAAAGAAGGGAGGGAGGGGAAAGGAAAGAAAGAATGAACGAGTTCTGGTTCCTCTTGGCACTGTGAGTCACAGCCGTGATTTGCACACATCCTTAGTGGTCCAGAGGCCAGCGGAGCTCTGTCCTGTGCGGTCGGGTGTCCCGCCCATCTCTGGAAGGTCCGTGCAGGAAGTTTCTTGGTGTTAAGCTCACCCACGTGTCTTTAGCGTGGTGCACTCAGGCTGGGAGGAGCAGGGCCAGCATGGACCACCACCTCCTGCCGGGACTTTCCACACTTGTCACCTGTTCTGGTAACAGTTGGATGAGGCCTGGGTGTGGCTCGGGGAAGGGGTCTGCTGTTGAGTGCCAGGGCTGCCGTGGGGCCTCCTGCTCACAGCCTGGACCCTTCCCACCGTGCTGCTCCTGGCCCCTGGAAGGAGCAGCTGTGCAGCGGCCTTGTGTTGAGGCGCCGGTCACGAGTTCCTCTGTGTGGCTAAGGAAAAAGGCCTCCTGTCAGACGCTGCAGCCAGGGCCTGCGGAGACGGGGGCATTCTGTGGCTTGAGACGGTCCAGGGCGGGTAGTGTCAGCGACCGGAGGCTGGAATGGCCGGTGCTCAGAGCTCACACTTGCTGCTGTGTCAGTACCAGGTGGCTGGGACCGGGATCCCGAGTCCCCCCGGCTGGTGTTCCTGGGCCAGCTTGCTGCACACAGTGCTGTGCCAGGCTGGCCGGCGAGGTGCTGCTGGGCATCTGTGGCGGCTGTGGCTGGACCAGATCAGCCGCTACCACACCCTGTAGACCGGAGGTCTCTGTCCCCACCAGGAGCTTCTGCCGACGGCCCCCTGAGGCTGCTGCCCGAGAGCTACTTTGACGTCGTGGTCGTGGACGAGTGTGCCCAGGCCCTCGAGGCCAGCTGCTGGATCCCCCTGCTGAAGGCCAGGAAGTGCGTCCTGGCCGGAGACCACAGGCAGCTGCCGCCCACGGTAGTCTCTCACAAGTAAGGCCGCTCCCCGGGGCCCAGGCCCAGCAGGACGTCTGTGCAGGGCCACACCTCCTCTCCCGTGTCCCGTGCCATGCCTTCGCTGCCTTCTACAGCTGACCCGCTGGACTGTGCTCCTTGGCAGGGAAGGGGTGCCCCAGCCTGATGGCCGCGGCATGATGCTCAGGGCCTGCATGTCCCTGGTGCTCATCGAGTGTGGCCTGGTGGGGTAGCAGGCCACTTGGTAGGTGCCCTGGACAGAGAACGCAGAGGCCCTGGGGACCCTGCCTCTCCCTGTAGAGGGGTGCAGGTGCCGGGACCCCACACAGGCCCTGCTGGTGAAGGAGGTGCCGTCTGTCCATCCTCCTCGTCCCCTCTTCACCCTGGCCTCCGTGGGCCTCCCTGCCCACTCCTCCTAGACTACGGTCCCCAGGGTGTCGGGCAGCCCCAACTGCAGCTGCCCATCCGAATGCTGCACGGGGCCTCCGCGGCTCGCTGGGTCTCCCTAGAGTCGGCCGTGGAGGCGGCCCTGAGTGGCCGGCTCCAGGAGGCAGGCCACGTCCAGCGAGGCCGCCCAGGAGCTAGTCCCCCAGAGGGCCGAGGTCCCCATCTGCGGCTGGTCTGGGCTGCTGTCTGGACCTGGTGCTTCTCTGGGGCAGTCACGACCAGCCTGGAGCTGGAGGCCAGACGCTGTGCCAGGAGGGGTCGGACCTCTGGGGCCTGCTGATGGGCTGGGACCCCGGCCAGGAGCCTCAGAGAAACGGGGACTGACTGACGTCGTCCCCTCCAGGAGCCTCACGTGGGATGGGGGCGCAGGGGGATGCGGAAGTGGGCGTCGGTGAAGCTGGGCGAGGAGGCTCAGTGTTCTGCAGGGGTCTCCAGGCGTCCTGAGAGGGGCTCTGTCCTCCAGGGAGCTTTCAGATGGACAGGCTGGAACTGCCTCCGTGGGAGTGGAGACCTGGGGGGCTCTGGAGGGGCCCTGCGGCGTTTGCAGGGCCAGAGCTCACCTAGGCTCACTTCCTGGTGACAGTCCCTTGGGGAGCAGTGGTTAAGGACGCAGAGGCCCTCTGCATTCCCACAGGGCGGCTCTCAAGTCACCCCCAGGGACTGGGCACTTGCCCAGTGGTTCTGCCAGTCGACGTGGGGGGCAGAGGATAGGCTCGGAGCCGGGTGGCCAGGTGGGATCTGGCTCTCGGCCAGCTGGCTGGGCAGGCTCCGCCTTGGCTTTCCGGTCTCCCTCTCCTTTGTGTGATGTGGGGATCGGAAGGTCCAGTGAGGATGAGGGGTTGGCTCACAGGCGGTGCCCTGTGGGGTCGGCTGCTGGCGCACCTAGATGTTGGGGTGCGTCTGCACTGGTTTCCTGTTGTTGCTGTGACAGCTGGGCACACCTTGGTGGTGACTGCTGGCCTAGGTTTGTGGTCTCCCATTCTGGAGGTCCAGTGTCCCAGGTAGCCTCCCTGGCTCACACTGGAGTGTGGCAAGGCTCTCTCCTCTGGGGGCCGCAGTGTGGCCCCCGGTCTTCAGTATGGCATCTTCCGGCCCCTGTCACATGGCACCTGTGACTCTGGCCCTCCTGCCTCTCTGCAGCCTGGCCCTGTGGTTCTTGCCCGGTGACCCAGGGTCCTTCCCTGTCCACAGAGTTCCTCTGGTCCTGTGAGGGGCGTGTTCTGGGGACATCCTGGGGTCTGACTGCCGACCCCCAGGTCCCCCTGGGTACGAGTCACGGGATGATGGGTGGCTCACATGGCTTCACGGTGCCTTGGGCCCTGCTTCCCTCCTCCCCTGGTGCAGGGCCGCGCAGGCTGGGCTGTCCCGCAGCCTGATGGAGCGCCTGGCCGAGGAGCAGGGGGCGAGCGCAGTGCGGATGCTGACCGTGCAGTACCGCATGCACCAGGCCATCATGCGCTGGGCCTCCGAGGTCATGTACGGCGGGCAGCTCGAAGCCCACCCCTCCGTGGCCGGCCACCTCCTGAGGTGAGTGTCCCCCCTCAAGCTCCCCCCACTGGAACGTGTCCTGGGGATTGTAGCTCAGGGCAGCCAGGGACTGATTTTCTAGAAGGGACTGTGGCCTTGCCCAGGAGCTGGACCGCGTCTGCCCAGCCTCATGCTCTTGGTGCCCAGCACAGGCTCCAGGGGTCAGCCCCTGTGTTTCCGGGTGGGAAGGGCCAGTGCTGTGGTGTGGGAGTCCAGCACAGCTCTCGTCCCCCGTGTGCCAGGGACCTCCCAGGCGTGGCGGCCACGGAGGAGACGGGCATCCCTCTGCTGCTTGTGGACACTGCCGGCTGTGGGCTGCTGGAGCTGGAGGACGATGACGAGCAGTCGAGGGGGAACCCAGGTGAGCGTGCCGTCTGGGCCAGCTGGTCACTCAGATGGCCTAGCGCCTGGAGGTGCTGATGGGCGACAGCAGGCTCCCGTGGGCTGCAGGGGTTTGGAGTGGTCATGCCTGGGGGGCAGCGTGTTGCTCTTCCCAAGGGCAGGCGGATGGCTCCTCGTCCATGGGCGGCACGTCTTCCCATCTCGCCCTGAAGGTGAGTCTCAGGCAGCCCTTGCTCCTCGAGGCGCTGATGGGCTGCCGTCACCCTGGCGTGAAGGGCGGGTTAGCCGGAGTCCTGCACTCCGGTTGCTAGGCCTGGAGCCTGTGGCCAGAGCTGGCCCCCAGGATGCGCCCTGTGGACAGCTGGCAGGGGAGTGCGTCACGCAGGCCTGGTGCCCAGGCTCGTCCCCCTCTGTGAGCCGCTCTCCTCCCTCCAGGTGAAGTCCGCCTCGTCACCCTCCACGTGCAGGCTCTGGTGGATGCTGGCGTCCAGGCAGGGGACATTGCTGTCATCACGCCTTACAACCTCCAGGTGTGAGGGCCCGGCTCTCCCTCTGTCCCTAGGGACTCAGCCAACTCACAGGCCCAAAGAGAAGGGTGACGTGGTGGCCTGTGAGTTGGCTAGTCCTGGACTTGCGTGATTAGAGGCCAGGCAGAGGACTTCAGCAAGAGCTGCCTGTCTGTGTCACCTCACTCTGCCCTCCCCACATATCACTCCTCCTGAGTCCCCAGAGTGCGTCTGGCTCTCAGGTGGCCTCCAGGTGGCCAGCAGCCTCCGCGGACGCTGCCTTCCACAGTGGCCCTGGCTGGACAGCTGTCCCTCTGCCGCCTCTCCAGCTGTGGCCGAGTCTCTGGCCAAATTGTGCCCGCCCTGTAGAAGCTGCTGTCCATGTGGGGCAGTGCCCAGGAAGCAGATGCCCCTTCCCCCTCACAGTGTCCACACCGCTGAGGCTGGTGGCTGTTATGAGCCAGGAAAAATGACAGCATCCAGTGGCAGGGCATGTGCCAGCAGATGGCTCCCGTCTGTTCACGCCATGCCCGGGCAGGGGAGGCGGGCACCTCCTCCTGGGCTTCTGCGGGCTCCCTGGGGGGTAGTTCTGCAGCAGGAGCCCTGGCTGAGCAGGGGCGGGTCCCGAGGCCGCTGGGCTTGGGGTGCTGAGGCCGCGGCCTGCTTGGTTGCAGGTGGACCTGCTCAGGCAGAGCCTCGCGCCCAGGCACCCGGAGCTGGAGATCAGGTCTGTGGATGGCTTCCAGGGCCGCGAGAAGGAGGCGGTGGTGCTGTCCCTCGTCAGGTCCAATAGGAAAGGTGCGAGGCCTCGCCAGGGTCCTGTGGGGACAGTGCAGAAGGAGTCAGGTCCCAGGGCGTGGCCGGGCAGCCTCTGTCCTCAGGAAGCTCAGGAGGATCAAACCACCAGCCAGGAAGGGGCCGGGGGCAGAGGCCTGGGCAGGGGACTTCTGAGCGGAGCTCTCCACAAAGAGCCCTGTCAGCCTGGAGAACGGGGCGTGTGTCACAGGCAGAGGGGGCCCAGCGCGGGGTCAGGGAGCCGGTGGAGGGTAGGTGGCTGGGCTGGCGGTCACAGTGGCCTGCTAGTCACCGCCTCAAGGCAGGTTTCTGTGGCTGGGTTTGTTGGTGGCAGCACAGTGTTGGCCAGCGGCTGGGTGAAGCGTCCTCCCCAGAGGGGTGGGAGCAGATTGGAGGTGGCCTGGGGACGCGGTGGCTGGCTAGGCCTGGGGGAGGGGTGCCTGTGGGGGAGCGTAGCCGGTGAGCAGTGTGGACGTCCCCAGCTGAGGGCAGGCGAAGGGGGGGTGCCCGTGACACTGCGACTGGACCGCGGGAGCGGCCTTCCATCCTCCCTCAGAGCTGGCCCTTCGCAGGTGAAGTGGGCTTCCTGGCCGAGGACCGGCGGATCAACGTGGCCGTCACCCGCGCACGGCGCCACGTGGCTGTGGTCTGCGATTCCCGGACCGTCCACAACCACGCCTTTCTGAAGACCTTGGTGGACCATTTCACAGAGCACGGGGAGGTGCGCACGGCCTTCGAGTACCTCGACGACATCGTCCCCGAAAACTATTCCCACGAGGGTTCCCAGAGCCACAGCCAGGCTGCGAAGGCCCGGGGCCCCGCCTCAGCCAGGCCACCTGGACGCCCACCAGGTGGGCGGCAGGAGGGAGGCCCACAAGCTGCCAGCCGCCGGAGGCGGGGCCCGAAGCCTGGGGGCCCTGAAGCCTGTCCCCAGCCCCACCTCAACGGTGAGGACCCGGGGGCAGCAGGAGGCACAGGGGCCACGGAGCGCTTCAGGGCCGCGATCATGGAGTTCCTGGGCAGCGAGGAGACGCAGCTGGAGTTCCCCGCCTCCCTGAGCTCTCACGACCGGCTGCGCGTCCACCAGATAGCCGAGGAGCTCGGCCTGCGGCATGAGAGCTCCGGGGAGGGCAGGGCGCGGCGAGTCACCCTGCGCAAGGCGGGGGCTGGCCGCAGAGCCCCCCAGCCCGCCTCCCAAACAGAGCAGCCCCCCGGGCAGCCGCACAGCCAGGTTCAGCCGGATCTGAAGGCGCTGTCCCTGGAGAGTCCCCCCCTGGAGAAGAGTGGCCACGAGCAGCCAGCCAGGAAGGCGCCACCAGCCGGGAAGGTGCCACCAGCCAGGAAGGCGCCACCAGCCGGGGAGGGGCCACCAGCCGGGAAGGGGCCACCAGCCGGGGAGGCGCCACCAGCCGGGGAGGGGCCACCAGCTGGGAAGGGGCCACCAGCCGTGGGCGTGGGGCTGCCGAAGGCTCCAGACAAGAGGAAGAAGAAGGGTGAGTGGTCCTCGGGGTGCAGCGCCCACGTCCCCACTCACCCCGACCCCCTGGGGGAGTTAGGGCTCTGGGCAGTTCTGCAGGTGAAGCGTCTTTAGCCCGGTCTGGCTCCCCTGGGGCAGTGACTGTCACAGGCACCTTCTTGTCCCTGAGCCTCGGCAGTGCCCAGTAGAGGGCGCCCCTGGGTTCACTGTGAACCTCAGCAAGGGCTGCCCCGCTGCGGGCCGGGGCGTGGGGGCCAGGCCCACCCACAGCACTCACCCTAGTGGAGTGTGCACGGCCCCGCTGAAGCCCCAGGATGGCCCTGCGCTCTGTCCGTCCTGCACTGCCCCCGCTTCCACTGGGTGACCGGCCCCTAGGTGGTCAGGCGTGCCTGGCTCAGCCTGGGTTTTGTGGGCACCTCGGGCCGTGTGTCACAGCCACATCCCTGTCAGCAGGGTGGTGACAGGTCTTCTCGTTGGCGGCCCTTGTGTTCAGCATATGGGTGTGGAGCGGCCTCCTGGGGCCGGAGCCGGAGGCCGTGGCACGTCCAGCTCATGTGGACCTGGCTCTGTGCTCCTGCCCCGCAGGCTCGACCTTTCAGCAAGGGCCCTCCCTGAGGACAGGCACCAGCCCTGGGACAGCATGACAGCTGCCCGCTGGGGGAGCCCCGTGTGCCCACGCTTCAACGGCCCGCTTTCTAGGACACTGGCCGCTCTCCCTCGGAGCGTGTCTTCAGCCCCCGCTTTGCCAGACACAGAGGAGGCCGGAGCCAGGCCTGGGCTACCCCCGTGACAGAGGTGGCACTGGCCATCTGCACAGGCTGTGCCCTTGGCTTTGGGTGGCTCCGTGGTCCCTCAGGCTGTCCTCTGTGACCCACTGCTCCCTGCCATGTCACCCCCACTGGGGCCTGAATGGGCTCTCCCAGCCCTGCCCTCCTGGTCTCCCAAGGACACCTGTGCTGCGGGACGTGGCAGGGAGGGGGGCCTGAGGTCAGCGGGGCTCCCCAGACCTCTCCAAGCCAAGTCGCTTCTGCTCCTTGGGACTGGCCAAGGTCAGCACGTCTCTCCCCTGATTGGGTGGCCACTGGGCCATGTGGGAGCACAGCAGAGCGAACCTTGATGCAGTCCTTTCTCGGGGAGGTGGGCAAGGAGGGGGCATGCACAGGCAGCATCTGGGGGTGTGCACAGCTGCCAGGACCAGCCACTGGCAAGTGAGGCTCTAACTGAGGTCACGGTCTCCTGTGCTGCCCACCTCTGAGGCTGACCATCCTGACCCTGGGAGCCTGGTCACTGCAGGGCACCCACCTGCCAGTAGGGAACAATGTGGGGCACAGGGACAGGGAGGCCAGGCCTGCCTGGTTGCCCAGAGCCTGCGGGGCCAGCACTCAGTGTCCCCGAGTGTAGAGGTGTGTCAGGCACACGCGTGTTTTTCGGGGCTATGCCCACGTGTAACTTGGCGTCTCTTTCTACTCGTGAGCATCTTCCTTTAACCTCAGAGTGTTTCTTCCTGTTAGAGTGTCGAGGGTCTCGTGGTCTTGCCACCTGTGCCCTGTGTGGTCACCCCGCTGCCCCTGGAGTTGGCCTGCATGCTGGCCCGGGCTGCTCTCCCTGAGGCAGGGTCTTCTGGTGAGGCCCTCTGAGGACTCCATCTGCACTGGCCGCCGCTCCCAGCCCTGCTGTGGGTGTTCAGCAGGAGGAGGGCTCAGGCCACTGGTCAGCGAGGAGCGAGGGCCAGTGGAGTCGCGGGGCCCGTGGCCTGGACCCAGTGGGTTCTGCTGAGCACGGTCGGCGCTGTGCCAGACCTGGAGGCAGGAGCCTGTGCTCAGGGTGGGATGGGCGCGGCCACTCTGCCTGGGTGCCCAGCAGGCTGTTCTGCCTGTCTTTCCCCCCTGCCTCAGTGTCCCCTCTGTCCCCAGGACGTGCGGCCCCAGCGGCTCCTGCCGAGGAGGACTTTGACGCCCTGCTGTCGGCTGCCATGAAGGCCGATAGAACCTGTGCCTTTGCCAAGTGCTCGGCCAGCGTCGTGACCCTCGGCCAGCTCTGCCAGCTTTGTGGCCACCGCTACTGCCTCAGCCACCACCTGCCCGAGGTCTGTGGCCCTCTTGTGGGGGGCAGCTCTGGGGACCTACCCAGTGGAAATGCCTGCTCCCCCAGCCCCCACTGTCCTGGGGGTGCTTTCTTTACAACAGTCAGACCTGGACTCAGACTCGTGGACACCTGGGCCAGGTCAGAGGCCGTCCTGCTGAGTCATGGCCATGCTGGTGGGGACTTGGTTCCTCCATGGGACAGTCTGCTTCAGGGGAGGGGGACATGGGATGTGTGGTGGGGCCCATGGTGGCCCTGGTGACTTGCATTTGTTCCTTGAGCACGTCTGGGTGAGGAAGCCCCACCAGGTGTGGGGGCTGTGGGCACCAGGCCAGGCAGGGGCCTCGGGAGGTGCTGGGCCTGGTGCTGGCTTGGGAACGAGAACAGCACAGGGGTCAGTGCCAGTGCCCAGCACTCTAGGAGCCACGGAGGCAGTGGGCGGCCCCCACCAGTCGGGGTGTTGGGGTGGGCTGAGGCTGGGTGGAGGTGGGAAGTAGAGGCCAGGCCGGCCTGGAGAAGTTGGGCAGCAAGACTGCGGCCTGGAGAGGCTGGAGGCAGCAGGAAGTGGCCGTGGGGACCGTGTGGTCAAGCAGGGGTGCCATTTGCTGTCCACATACTTTGACGGGCCTGCTGCCAGCCCCAGGTGGATTGTAGCCTCCAGTGTGAAGGCCAGACCTGCCGGGAGGAGGGAAACTGTCCAGGGCCTCACATGGGGCTCCCAAGGTCCCTAAGCCCTTGGACAGCAGGTCTGCAGGCTCCTGTCCCACCCTGACTTTCATGTCCCTCTCAGGTTCACGGCTGTGGCGAGAAGGCTCGTGCCCACGCCCGGCAGAGAATCAGCCGCGAAGGCGTCCTCTATGCAGGCAGCGGGACCAAGGACAGGTCCCTGGATCCAGCCAAGAGGGCTCAGCTGCAGAGCAAGCTGGACAGGAAGCTGGGCGAGCTCAGCAGCCAGAGGACGAGCAGGAGGAAGGAGAGGGGCACGTGACCCGACCTGCCCCAGGAGAGCCTGCGCGGGCCCACGCTGCGTCCCCAGGCTGGCTGTGACCTGGGGCAGGGCTGGGACAGCAGCATGTCCCTGATGAGTGGCTTGGACCTCGAGCTGTCAGCTGCAGAGCTGGGGAGGCTGCTGAGGTGGGTCCTGTCAGCCGCTGGCCAGGGCCTTCCTCCTGGCTCTGTTCCTTGTGCCTGCAGCGACCCTCGTCCCTTGGGGCCCCTGTCTGTCAGGAAGGCTCCTGGCCTGCTCCTGCCCTTCCTCTCGCTGGGCTTGGGGACTAGGTGAAATGGCTTCTCCCAGTTGACGGTCCCGGAGGAGCGTCCCAGACCACCTGTGTGGCCGATGCCCGCTCCAGGCCTGCTCTGAGCGCGCTCCGTTGTTCTCTGCCATGTACTCTATTTGCCAGAATCTCATTGATGTCATTAAGACCCGGGTTTTTGTTTCCGAGGTGTGTAAGTTATTTAAAGATGAAATAAAACCGTGTGCACCGGCCTGGCATGCCTGCTCTGTCTAAGAGGAGCCTCTTCTCTTTCTGGCTCCCATGTCCCTGTCCTGGGGTGGGAGGAGCCAACCGCACCTCAGGCGGGGGCTGCAGCGGGGCCGGGTGTGCACCCCGCAGGTCAGGGTGCCCCTGGCTTGACTGGAGAGTTGAGCTCTGTCAAGCTGCTGCCTCCCTCCTCCGCCTCCGGGCCCACCCTTCCTCCGGGCCTCAGGAGGCCTCCGAGGGCCTGCAGGGGGCTGCTGTGCTGTCCCCAGGGCCCTCCCGCCAGGCCCCTGGCTGCAGCCACTCTGCTTCTGCCAGTGCAGGCCGCCCTCTCCATCCTGCCCCGCCCAGTGCCCAGCCTGGCCTCCCTCGGGCCAGACGCTGTCCTGGCTTGCTCCCAGAGTAGCCCTGGGACTGAGTGGCCCACTGGGGAGTGAGCCCGGGTGCTCTGCCCCTCGCCATGCTGCGGCCCTCTTCAGACTGCTCTGGGACAGGGTGGCCTCCCGGGGCCACAGGGGTGCACCACTGTGTGCGGCACCTCCTTGTGCTTTGTAAGAGCCTCAGTGAGCAAAGACCCAGGGCTGGGACGTGCCGGTGGTGCTGAGCGTCACACACCGATGGCTCACGGTGCTGCTCGTGTCCCTGAAACAGGGAAAAGTGTTTGCAAAGGGTCCTTCGGAGGCCGGAGGTGTCCACGGTGAGGCTCAGTGCAGGGCTGCTGGGCACAGGGGTACGATGCCCTCCCTGCTGGCTGGGGTGCCGTGACCAGGAGCATCCTCCTGGGACCTTGCTGGCAGGCGTTCGTGGGGGTGGCTCAGACAGTGCCCTGGTGGCAGGGAGGTAAGCCCCAGAAGAAGGAGCGCCTCCCAGATCTTGGGGACCAAGTTCAGCCCCTTGTGAGGGGTGGGCTGCTTGGGCTTCATGGGGGTGAGGGGTCCCTTGAGGACTCCTGTCCGTGAGGCACCTGCCCGTGTCCCCTGGTGGTGAGGGTGAGCACAGTCGGAGCCCCAGCTTCAGGACCGGGTCCTTCCCAGGTCCCTTGTCTGTAAAACCGGGCGGCAGTGGGACCGTCCCACGGTGGTTCTGAAGATCGGGTTTTGTGCAGAGCCCTGACCACCGTGCCCAGTGCCGTCGCCTTCGTCACCCTGCAAGGCTGCGGTGACATGCGGGGCTATAGCGAGCAGCCTGGTGTCTTGCTGTGGCGGGGTCGAGGGTGCCCTGGCCGGAGGCCCCCGTGGAAGGCCAGGCTGGCAGCGGCCCGCTGTGTTTACTCTGGTTGTTCGGGGCGCTGCC
This sequence comes from Ictidomys tridecemlineatus, assembly GCF_052094955.1. Taxonomy (NCBI): domain Eukaryota; kingdom Metazoa; phylum Chordata; class Mammalia; order Rodentia; family Sciuridae; genus Ictidomys; species Ictidomys tridecemlineatus. The sequence continues at coordinate 4,789,065 of NC_135480.1, read as the reverse complement.
CGGAGGCCCGGCCCGAGGGCTGCTGGGCTGCTGGGAGGTTCGTCACAGCCTTGGCACCGAGGGGGACCTTCATTGGGAGCCAGGAGCGTGGCAGGAGCTGCGGCCTTATTTGGTCTGGAAACTTCTGAGAGTGGAGGAAAGGGGCAGCAGGGCAGCGGCCCTCTCCTGGCGGGCAGCCGTGTGGCCGGCTCCCAGCGTGGATGTGCTGTCCAGGCCTGCTTCCCTGCCTTGGCCGCCTGCCTCGTCCAGCAGCGCGGGCCTCTCGGCGGAACCGCAGCCCGGCTCTCGGGGCTCCTGGGATTCCCTGGGCGTCCCTGGTCACGCAGCTCGTTGAGCCCAGTCCCCACCCTCCTGAGGACAGTGAGGCGGAGTCCGTCACGTGCGCCCATCAGCCATCCCCTGGGGGCTCCTGGGGCCTCGCTGGCCTTCGTCCTCGGCCTGGTGCTCTACTCGGGGCTGCGCCTGCAGTTCAGTCGTGGCTGGCGCAGGGTGCTTGTGTCGTGGTCAGGGGCGTTCTGCCGCGTGGGCAGGCCGCGGTCTGCTGCCCGTGGGGGACCCAGGCCACCGTGAGCATCCGCCTCCCCGTGCCGGTGTGAACGGTCCCTTTCTGTTTCTCTTGGCTGGGCCCTAGATGGGGTGTCTCCGTGTCCAGGGTGACTGTCCAGGGAGCTGTGGGGCTCTCTGGAGTGGCCAGGCAGGGAGGCCGCTGGGCAGACGGGGGAGCCGGAGTCTGAACTGGCCTTTCCTTAAAGACGGACAGTGTCGGGCACCTCCCAAGTGGCCCCGCGTCCTGCCTCTCCTCAGGTGACTTCCTCTCTGTGCCTCTGGTAAGGACACTTGTCACGGAGCGTCCATTCCGTCTTTCACCCCCTCCTTTGGCAGCCACGTGAGTGGATACTTGACGGAAGAGGTCCAAACCAGGACCCTGTGTCACCTGGCGCCCACTCCACCCCGTGCCTGCTCTGGGTGGGCGGTTGGCCTTGTCACTGAGGGGCGTCCCTGTGTTCTGGGTGACAGTCTCCATCCGGTGCCTGGGCACAGGCGTTGTCCTCTGCCTCGCGGGTGTTGGTACTTGGACGCCATCTTTAGAAGCATAAAGGGTTTTAACCCCGTGGGGTCCAGTTTGTCCCACCTCCCAGGCCTGTCTCGGGGCTGTGCCTTTGGGCCGGGCCTGAGCTCTGGAGCTCGCCGCGCGTTCTGGCGGACTTGCGTGGGGTCAGCGCGGGCGTCCGGGCCTGCCACCCGTCCCAGCTCACCTCGGCGTGTGGCGGCTTTCTCTGCATGCGATGTTGGGGGTCCAGCACTGTTGGCTGAGCAGCCTGTCCTTCCCCATTGGGTGGCCTTCGAGCACCCTGTCCAGATCCTCAGCATCGCCCCCCTGACCCGTGGGTCCCCCTGATGCCACGGGCTCCACCATGGGCCCTGGTCCCCCAGTGGAGGTGGCCCCTGCGGGGACACGGAGGGAGCCGTTGGGAGCCACACTCCAAAGGGACCCCTGTGCCAGACCCAGACGAGGCAGGGCAGCTGGGACGAGGAGGCCGCTGGGTCCTGGCCTGGTCAGCCGCAGGGGCGGCAGGAACCGTCTGGAGGGGGGCACCCGGGCGGGGCTCTGACTCACCCAGGGAGGAGGCTGTGCCCCTGCCAGGCTGCATGACCCTCCCCGACTCCAGGCACAAAGCGGCCATTGGTCGTGCTCAGGGGCTCGGGCTCGGGAGTTGGACAGAGCTCAGGGGCACACAGGACTCAAAGGCTGGCGGCCTGCTTCCAGGGGGCACCAACACAGAGGGCACCTTGGGCCCGGAGCTGCCTGAGGGGCCAGAGTGGCCCGGTCTCCGCCTGCGGCCCAGTGAGGGGTCCCCAGTGAGTCCACTGCGTCCTGCTGGGGCTCTGCTCTGGACGGCGCCTCTCCTCGCTCCCGGCTCTGGGCCTAGCCAGGTGCCAGCTCCTTGCTGATGACGTGAAGGTGACGATGATCAGCTTTGGCCTCGTGCACCTGTTCCCAGGGAGATACTTAATTCGTCACACTGGCCACGTCCAAACCCAGGGCCTGAGCACCCTGGGGAGTGGACTGAATGGTGCCCCAAAGACCCGCCCTGTTCTGGTGCCGCGGAGGCCACCTTATTTGGAAAGCGCCTGGGCAGTTGCACTTACGGATCTAGAGATCACTGCCTGGGTGGGCCCTGCGCCCGTGACAGGTGTCCTTACCAGAGGCTCAGAGAGGAAGTCGCAGGCAGAGATCAGGGTGACGTGGCCACAGCCAGGAGCGCAGAACCACTCGGAGCTGGGGGTGGCGGGAAGGGTCCTCCGTGGCCCTCCACCTCCAGGGCCCCCTGTGTCACGGCAGCCGCAGAACCACACCTTCCAAGTCTGCAGCCAGCTCCGCTGCTTGTCCCTGTCCTGAGTGTCCCGTGCGCCTGGCTTTCTGTCAGCCCCTCCCGTCTGCAGGTCCCGGTGCTGTGCCTTCCACCTGTGCCGGGCCCTGCTGCCCCTCAGCCCCTCAGCCCTGGCCTTGCTGGACTCCCCACGCCCCCACCCCTCACCTGCCCCATGCCTCTGCCCGGCTGCCGCAGACCCGGCGTTCCCTGCCCCCGCTCTGAAGTTGGGCCAAGACCCTGCAGCCATGTCCTTGGACTCCTGTGCCTCTAGAGGGCGCCCGGGGTGGCAGAGGGACTTGGGCCTGTGTTTTCCTGTCCCCTGTCACTTCCTCACTGGGGTTGGCCCCTCTCAAAGGCTTCTTCTGTGCTGCCAGGCCATGGGGCCTCCACAGCGCCCTCATCTGAGGCCTGTGCTCGGGCTCTGCATCCTGAACCGGGTCCCCTCCTTCCTCCCGGGGCTCCCATGCAGTGCCCCACGTGACCTTCCTGTAGGACGGCCCTCCCCGGGAGCTTGCCCTTTGTCCTGACCTACCCCCAGGGCAGGCCCAGTGCCAGCCTCCCGCCATTCACTGAGACCCCGTCAGAGGGCTCCTTGGAAATGCTGCCAAGCTCCGGGCACTGCCACCCGCCTGCGCTGACTGGAAAGGGAGGACCGTGGAGCCAGGGCGAGGTTTGAAGTGGCCCTCTGGCAGCTCTGCCCCTCGGCGCAGGGCTTGGCCGCTGGTTTGTGGCAGCCAGGGTTTTTCTGTTTTCCCCCAGTCCTTGGTTGACCCAGGGCCCTTTACCACCGAGCACACCCCTAGCCCTTTCTGATTTATTTTGAGAAGGGTCTCTCTGAGTTGCTGAGGTGGTCTCAGACCTGTGATCCTCCTGCCTCAGCCTCCCGAGGGGCTGGTATAACAGGCGTGGGCCACCACACCTGGCTTCCAGTGCTGGGGACAGACTCGGGGCCTAGGGCTGGGCATGTGCTGTCCCCTGAGCTGTGGCCCCAGCCTGTTTTCCTCTTCACTGGGGCCGATCCACTGGGGGCAAGATGGGAGCTGGGGGCAGTGTTCACGACGTGCGGCGGTGAAGCCGGGCGGTGAACATTCCTGAGTCCTCGAGGCTTATTTCTTTGAAAGGAGAATGGCCACAGCCCTCTCTTGGAGCTGTCTTGAAAGGCTCAGTAGATGTTCGCCAGCTGTCGCTGTCCCAGGGCACAGAGCCCGGAGCCTCGTCCTCCCCCTCGCCGAGGTCCTCACCCAGCCTCCGCTCCTGCCTCCGCGTGCGGTGTCCCTTTCTCTGCCGCCGGGTTCCTCCTGCTGACCCATCTTCCTCGTGTGTGTGACCTGGTGTTTTGATCTGTCCCCCCGGGGACTGGCACTCGGTTCTTTCCGTTTCTGGGCTGTTGTGAAGGTGCCTGTGGCCGAGCCTCTCCCACAGCCCCATGTCCTCCCGTTGGCATCGGCACCAGGAGTGGGGGCCGGCGGTGGCCGCTCTGCTTGGACCGTTGAGGTCCTGGACGCGCAGGCTGCCCTCCTGCATCCTGGCCAGCAGCGTCACTTCTGTCTTTAGGATGAGAGTCGCCCCCACAGGGGCCAGAGGAGCCCTGCACGTGCGGCTCCTGCTGATGGACAGCGGCAGCGCCGAGGCGTCCCCTGCCTGGTGGCCCTCGCAGGTCTCCTCCTCCCGTGGGAAGCCTGGGCCACCTTCCTGGCGACCTCTGTCCCCTGGCGCAGTTCCCCTCTGGACGGAGACGCCGACCCTTTCCCACGTTCCCTCCTCTCTCCACCTCGGGGCCTTCTGCCTCCTTTCCAGGGGCTCCCCAGCCCTATTTTGGGGTCGGCCACCACACCTGGCCTCCATGACCTCCGCTTGTTGTTGGAGCACCTTCCACTGAGCTCCAGTCTAGGCGCCCTCCGCGCCCTCCGCGCCCCTCTTGGGAGTCCTTGGTGTGTCACCAGCTGCCACCTCCTTCATCCCGTGTCGCTCCGTCCCCAACCCCGGCTGGCCTCGGGCGCGCCCCCACCCAGGCAACGGGAGCATGTGCCGGGGCTCGGGGTCCGTGGCTTCTCTGTGGAGGGAGCCCCTGCCCGGAGCTGGGCAGTTGCCAAGTCCGTCTTCCGTCTCTCCTCGCAGACGTCAGCTCCCGATGTCCCAGGAGGGCGTGGCGCTGGGTGGGGACCCTGCAGCTGTCCCTGCCCCTCCCCTCCCTCCCCTCCTCGTGAGCCCCAGCCTGGGCTTAACCCACCGCCCGGGCGCTCCCGGGTGGCACGGGGTTCATTCTCAGATCGCTTTTTAGGTTGCAGTAAGATGCACGTTACCTAAAATCAGTGCACAGTTCCGGGCCTGTGCGCTCCCCACTGCTGTGCAGCCGACCCCGCCATCCCTGGGTGCACCTTCCCGTCTTCCCGGAGGACACAGTCCCCCTGGACCACAAGGACCCCTCCCCAGCCTGGCGACCTCCCTTCTGCTGTCCCCGACTCTTGGCTTCTTTCGCGCATCCTCCTAATCGCAGCCCCATCTACCCGGTCCCCGAGGGCCCCACACTAGCGGCCTGGTCCTCCCCTTCCCCTTCTGGGTTCTGGGACCCTGGGCTGGGGTGGGCCTGGGGCTCATGGTGGGAGGAGAGGGGGTGGGTGGAGAGGAGGGGAAGATAGGTGAAGGAGGTGTCCGAGGGGACAGTTGTCACTAGGAAGAGTCAGGGCGGACGAGGGGTGGGGGCGGCTACAGCGTGTTCACGGGTCAGAGTCTCCGCCTGCCCCACCGTGGGGACCGTGGGGACTGTGGGGACCGTGGGGAGCGAGGACTGGAAGATCTGCATGTTCCTGGCTCTTGGCTCAGGGACGGGCGGCCTGGGGCGTCCTTTATGACGACTGTTCTGTCACTGTGATCTGCACAAGCTGCCCGGGAGGCCTGCGGCCCCAGAGTGCCGGCGCCGGAGAGCTCTGGGTTTCCCGTGATGTCAGGCTGCCGGCATCGGCCTGCGAAGGGTCTGCCCAACTCCCCGGGGACCTGCTGTGGCCCCGAGCACAGGCAGAAGCCAGGACGCCTGTGCCACCCGTGGGAACCCCTGGTCCTCACTGCAGCCCCCTGCTGGCCGGCCGTCTCGGGCAGTGCCCGTGTTTATCTGATGGCAGTGTTTTTCTGGGCCGCACTGGCCCTGACATGTGGTGCCCTCTGTGCTTCTGACACCACCAGGTCAGAGACCCGGCCCGGCCCAGAAGCGCCTCCAGCACAGGGTTGGAGCTCTGAGCCGGTCTTGGCGAGCCCAGGCCCCTGGAGCCCTGCTGGTTCTGGGGGAGCTGGGAGCCTGGTTCTGTCCAATGAACAGATAAAAGGAGGCCAGCTGGCCACGTCCTTCCTTCTTTCTGACAGGAGAGTTACTTGGGGTGCTCTGGGGGCCCTGACGTTGAATGCAATTGGGACACGTGATGTCTAGAAACCTGCAGCTCTTTTGTGACTGGAAACCCGCCAGTGGACCAAAGCCAGTGCCCAGAGGACAGCACGGAGCACGGAAGGGGCCAGAGCACAGGGCTGTTGATGGACCCGCCCTCAGGCCAGCTCCTTCCCACGTGTTTTGTTGTTGCGACCTTTCTGCAGCCACTCTCTGAGGTGACCCTACCCCGTGAGCCCATGGGTGGACAAGTTGGGATGGAGGACAGCTCTTTGTTTTTCCTAGAGTGGACAAGTGCCTTGATCTTTCTTATTTGCTGGGTTTTCTTGGTCCTGTCCTGATTTCCCACCCAGACAATCTCCTAAACTGAAAAACCGCTCTGCCTTTTTGCCATCGGTCCTCGCCGTCGGCCACGCTGGCGAGATGAACTGGGGTCAGAAGAGCCGGCTGCAGTGTTAAGCCACGAGAAACAGGGAAGAAGCGGAGACGCAGAGCAGTCTTCGTGTCCAGGGTGGACGCTCCGAGGCCTTAAGGCCAGCCTCCACGTGCTGGGCAGAAGCCCCCGGAATCTCTCTATTTCTGTAGGGGACACGCGAAGGAGCTGGGTGGGATGTTCTTCACCGAGTAGGCAGGGTCAGGGCTCAAGAGGGTCGTCCAACCCCACGGGGGACGCCCAAGTCCAGGGCCAGAGCAGGCTTTCTTGCTGAGTGAAGTTGGAGGCCCCTTGCTTTGCACAGCGTGTGGCCTGCGCTGCCCGACCAGCACCCTGGCTCACGGCCGGGAGGGTGCCCAGCTCCTGGGAAGGCGGCCCCGCACTCAGGAGCAGGTGGAAGGTGAAGGGTGACCTTCTCTTTACCCACCCCGTGGCGCTGGGACTGGCGGAGTGGCTCTGGTTGGGACGGGTCTCTGCCCGGCTGCGCCGGCTCCTCTGTGCTCCCCTCCCTCTGCGCATCTGGAGATGCCTGGCTTCCTGCCCCCCGGGCGCGGCACTGAGAGCTGGCGGGGCTCTGGTGTGGGCGGGTGAGCGCCAGGGACAGGAGTCTCCTTGGGAAAGCCCTGCGCACCGCTGTCTGTCGGTCTCATCCCCTGGGCAGGCCATTTCCCATGGGATAGACAGGACAGTGTCCCCCAGTGACGTGCACGTCCTTCCCTGAGACCTGTGGATACGTCACCCACATGGCAAGGGGGACTGGGTTGCGTAGGGGGCACAATCCCGAGTCAGACCTTCCCCCAGGGGCCGTGGCCCCTCCCACTGCACCTGTGCCACCCACGGCCGACTCTGGGTGGCCCGGGCAGTGGACACCTGCTTACCACAGGTCACAGCTCAGCCCGAGGCGGAACGTTGACCAGGGACCCACTCCCAGGCGAGGGTGCGGAGCAGCTGGGAGTCAAGGCGGCCGGAGGAGGCACCAGCAGGTGCCAACCCAGGGAGCGGGCAGGTGGTGCCAGTCGGGCGAGGTGGACACAGGGCTAATGAGGGGGGTCCTGGACCTGCCGCCAAAGCTCCGGCTCCTCCAGAAGACACAGCTGCATTTGTGCCTCCTAGTGACATCGTCTCCAGATGAGTGAGTAAAGCAGACTGGCAGCGTGAGGGGACCGTCTTTCTCATGCCAGAAGCCGGGTTGTTTCTAATGGATCCTGTGCTTTGTCCAGGTTGAATAGCGCCAGGGAGTGGGGGGAGGGCTGGGAGGGGGAGGGGAGGGGGACCTCAGAATCCCTCAACAGCTGGAGACCGAAGGCCAGTGCTGGCCGAGGAGGGCGGTGGGCAGCATGCACGCAGGCAGACTGTCCTTCGTCTTCACACCCGTGTGCACACTGACCCCAGAGTCCCTGCAGGGCTGCGCTGTCCAGGGGGTTTCCTTGGAGCCGCCTGCAGGGCTGCTCCCCCCCCCAGACCTCGCCTCCGGGACTGCCTGCCACGTGGGTGTTCTGCAGATGTGTCCTGAGCCCTCTGCTGGCCATTTTCCCAGACCCAGGCACCGCAGTGACCAGTACAGGTGTGGTCCCTGCCCTGGTGGTGAACACAGGAGATTGATACAGGGTATCAATCTCAGTGATACCCTGGGATTGAAGCAAGTGGGAGGGCCCAGGAGGGCACATGTGTGCGTGTGTGTGCGCACACCACCTGTCTCTTGGATGGTGGACAGGAAAGGCCTCTGAGGAGGTAGCATCTGAGCCGTGACCTGAGGGGGTGAGGGCAGGGCTGTGCAGGCTGGGGAAGGAGCATTCTGGGTGGAACAGCAAGTGCAAAGGCCCTGAGGTGTGGTGGAGGGAGGGAGTGGTGGAAGGAGGGTGAGGAGACCAGGCTCAGAGATGCACAGGAGTCCACGCAGAAAGGCAGAAAGAGGTCCCCAAGGCAGGAGGAACAAAGTCACCCTGCATGCACAGGGTACAGTGAGCCATCGGGCCCCACACCAGGGAGTGCTACTCTTACATCATCAAGCACATATTAAATGCCTGCTGTATGCGTGGTCTGTGCCGGGAGCTGGCTACCCACGAAGGTTAGGGAGTGTCTCCTGGGGACACTGGCCCAGTGTGGTGGTGGTCACTGAGGGCACACCCAGCTACACATTCCTGGCCTGCCTCTGGGTGGAGAGGGCCAGTGCAGCCCTGCCTGGTCCTGACGGACCCCGTGGCCTGGTGCCCTCCCCTCCAGGCCACCAGACCTGGCCCTGCCTCCCTCTCCACCACTCAGCCAGGAGAAGAGGCCAGTGCGGCCCACTCACTGCCACGCCCCCGCCCCTCCCGGCCCCGCTGTGCCCTGTGCCGGCCATCTGTGTGGCTCAGATGGTGGAGCCACATTGCCAGCTCTCAGCCGGTCACTGTGCTGGACTCAGTGTGTCATACCCTGCATATGGAGCTGTCTCTGCCCTGGTTGTGACCAGCCTTTCCCCAGGGCCCCTCCCCCAAGCCCAGGACCTCTCTCGGGTCCGGCAGGCTCAGGGCTGGTGCCTGGTACGGGGCCAGCGCCAGGCTGGGACAGCCGCCTCCGGGGCTTGGCCCCCACCTCCTGGCCATTGAGACTGATCCCGGGAGCCCACTCTGGGCTTCAGCCCCGGCCCTTCTTACTTGAGTTGGAATCAGGGTTTCTCTAAGTGGCCGAGGCTGCCCTTGACCGGGCAGTCCTCCTGCCTCAGCCTCCGAGGTGCCAGGATGACAGGCGTGCGTCCCCATGCCCGCCTGGCTGCTGAGACTTGAAACCACCCCAGAACCTCGTGCACCCTCACCAGGTCTCGCTCTCCTTCACCCCACGCCCAGCCACACTATTGGCCAGTGAAGTGACCACTGGATGCTCCGAGAGGAAAGGGGGAGCCACGGGCTCAGGCCCCAGAGCAGGAGAGGGCGGTGCCTCAGGGCCAGGGTGTTGGGTGCTGCCCACCACCCCCCTCGTGGAGGCCCAAGGAGGCTGACTCCCTTCCTCCAGCGTGGGTACCTCCTGGGGGCTCGGCCAAGCTCAGCACAGGGCTCCCCCAGCCTCTGCCTGCCCCGAGTGCCCTGAGGGAGTGGACGGCGGGCCTGCTGCTGTCCAGGGCCCAGGCTGGGTGTCTGCAGTTGCTGAGTAGAGGCTGTGTCCACTGGGGTGGGTCCACCCTGTGGAGGACGAGCCTGGAGACGCCCAGGGAGAGGGACAGACGGGAACACGGGATGGCAGGATGACTGTGGACATTCGCATGGGCCACTGGACCTAGAGGACCACGCTAGACAGGGTCATGGTGGATGTGAAGGCCACCAGCATGAGGTCTGGAAGGTGGTGTCCATGGTGGAGCCCTGCTGCAGGGAGGTTCCAGGGCTCCTTGTGGAAGCACAAGGCCAGCGTGGTCAGCAGGAGGGACAGCGGCCAGGGCCTGGTGCACACCAGGGCCCATGGGCACGCACAGCCAGCTGGTGGTACCAGGTGGGCAGGGAAGAGGATGCAGAGACAGCGTCGGGCCCCGAGGGCCACCAGCGGACTCTCCGTGTGGGCAAAGTGCTTCTCACTGCCCGGGGGTGGAGGACAGGGCCCCACTGGGCTGGCGTGTGGCGTATCAGGGTGACTGCAGAGGAGGAGGGGGTCGGCCACCGCCAGGTTGAGGACCTGGATACTCAGTGCTCCTCTGCATGCAGAAGCCCAGCAGCCACACCAGCTGTCCACTGCCCACTGCGCCCCACACAGGTGAAAATGGCCAGGGCGGGGCCGCCCCTGGGCCAGGTGGGAGGAGTCCTCCTCAGGACTGTGGAGCAGGGCGTCTGCCATCCCGGGGAAGGAGAGAGAAGTGAGGTCCTGGCCGGGCGGGCAGGGCAGGGCTCCTCCTCTGCCGGCGTCCCCAGCCCTGCACACTGCCGCGTCCCCGTGAAGTTGGGATGGGGGCTTCGGGCACAGCTGTCCCCCTCAGAGGCTGACGTCTCTAGTGACCAAGGGTGCAGTTTCTCATCTGTCCCCACCCAGCGGCACTCTGGGGGTGAGGGTCAAGGCCCCTGGCCTGGGCACTGCCCTGTTCTGAGCAGCTCCCTCCTCCTCCTGCTCAGCGGCCCCTCCTCAGGAGCCTCTGGACAGCTGCTGGGTTTTCCCACGCGCCCAGCCCCTCCTTGGCCTGGCCCAGACCCTTTGGCCTCTCCTGTGGCCAGACCCCTCTCCCCTCCCGGGAGCTGTCAGTGCACCGCAGTCCCTCCGCACCCCTAATTCAGGTTGTGAGCAGGGACCTCAGGGTGGCCCGGCCTTTCCCTTCCTGGCCACGAGGCTGGCTGAGCCCAGGCCAAGGCTGCTTCTCTGGAACCCCCTGATGGAACCCCCTGGGTCACTTGCTGCAGGCCCCCACCTGCTGTGTGTCACCCATGAGTCGGTTCCACTGAGCTGGCTGGTCCCCGGCCCCTCTGCACAGGCCTGCGTGGGGTGGGGATGCAGCCTGACCAGTCACCTCTCGGCCTGGGGACTCCCAGGGGGCGTGGGACGCAGAGCCCTTCCTGAGAGAGGGTCCAGACAGAAACCAGGAGCCAGACAGCCTGGGTCCCTGCAGGAGGAGGCCGCGGCCGCCCGCCCACCCGGCTGCCTTCCTGGACAAGGGCGCAGCCAGGACCCTCGGGAATCTGACCTCTCAGCCTGGGGAGGGACGTGGCGGCTGCAGGACAGCTTGGCCAGCAGCAAAGGCCCAGGCTGGCCTGCAGAGCCCCGTGCAGGGCGCCCTTCCGGCTGGTGTCACCCAGCGCCTCCTGCCCCCGGCCACCCCAGGGGCCTCTCTCACTGGATGCCAGCGCCACCCGTCCCAGCGCCCGCTTCCTGGGAGGAGGGTGCCGAGGGACGGCCTCTGGCCCCGCCCTGGTCTCCTCCAGGCCCCTCCGCCTTTGGAGCTGCACGTGGTCATCAGGGTGGGGACGTGTTAGCCCCAGCACCCAGGAGGGCTTCTCGCCCTGAATGTCCCGGGATGGCAATGCGTGTGGCAGGAGGTTTCCAGGGACAGCCCCGGGGAGGGGCCTGGAGATGCAGCACCGTGGGGTCCCTCCTGTCCTGCCCACTCTCTAAGGCAGCTTTAGGGACAGGCACTGACCTGGCCCTGGCTCCCTCCTGACGGGGACCCCACTCTGCCCCAGCTGCTCCTAGCCCTCAACAACAGCCGCGGTCCCTGCGGCCTGGACCCACCAGAGGGAAACGCAGCTGGGCCTGCAGGCTGGCCTCCCGGCCTCCTCCCCACAGCCTGGGCCTGGGGTCTGGGCTACTCTGTCCCGGGGAGGAGGGGTCCAGGGAGGAGGGGCCACACTCACAGCTTGAGGCACCCCCCAACAGCCCTCCGCCCGCCCGGGGTCTCCCAGATGCAAAACAGGCCAGAGCAGGAGGGGGCGGCCATGGGCCTCGGCCCTCGGCTCCGGGACTCAGAGGTCCTGTGGCCTGGCCTGCAGGCCTGGTCCTCTCTTCTGGCCTGCTCTGCTGTCCTTGGCACTGTTGGACCCCAGAGGAGGCCCGTGCTCTCAGTCCTGGCCCCACAGGGTGGGGGCGACATGCCCCAGAGGCTGGTGCCTCACCTGGCCTGACCTCCCAGGAAAGCTGCCCAGGGGACAGGGACTGCCCACTGTGGGCAGGGTCCCTGGCCACCAGCTCTGGCCACGGGCAAGGGCCACGAGGCTCGCCCCGCAGCGGGCAGCAGGAGCTGGATGTCTGCTCCGTGGAAACTTCTGGAAGGGAGGGGTGTCCGAAGAGAGGGGCTCCAGCCTGGGAATCCCCCCATTGGACGAAGCCCACGTGGGCCACCGCTGTCGTGTGACTGAGGGGGACCTTGAGGCGTCTGCAGAGACTGGAGACTGGGCACAAAATCACGAGCCACTCAAGCAGGAACAAACTTTATTTATTTATTTATTTAAAATATTGCTTCCAAATCTCATAAGTAACATCATTAACATCATAAATAAATTGTTAGATTCTTTTTTTTTAAAGAGAGAGTGAGAGAGGAGAGAGAGAGAGAGAGAATTTTTAATATTTATTTTTTAGTTTTCGGCGGACACAACATCTTTGTTGGTATGTGGTGCTGAGGATCGAACCCGGGCCGCACGCATGCCAGGTGAGCACGCCACCGCTTGAGCCACATCCCCAGCCCAACAAACTTTATTTTTGAAAATGCCGCCAGTACCCCATACACGTCCGGGAAGAAGCTGGTCCACCCACGCGGCAGCGTTCTCCTGGACCCCAGAACAAGTTCCTCCCCCGGAATTCCCTCCTACCGCACTTCCCCAACCAATGGGAACTCTCCAGGAGTCCTGTAGCAGGCCCAAGGCGGACAGCAGGAGTCCAATATCCATATGAATGCAGATCTTAACATAATCATATCATCTCAATGGCTAGCTGGTCACCTTTCAACCAAAAGTGCCATGCATCATAGTACTTGGCTATGGCTCTTAGCAGGAGACCAGCTGTGGCACACCAGCTCCTGGGGCTCAGGGGGGGACGCGGCGGCAGGCAGAGGTGAGGAGAGACTCCAGGCTCTTTGGTGGGCGCGGGCGGGCCTCACCCTGTGCTTCCTGCCCCGCAGCGTCCTTCCCTGGGAGCTGTCAGTGCCACCCCAGTGCACAGAGGGGAAACTGGGGGGACCGGAGGGGCCCCCTCTGCTCAACGGACCCTCACCTGTGACCACCAGTGCTTGGGCGCAAGTTCAGAACCTCTTCCCTTTTCATGGCCACGTGGTATTCCAAGGCTCCATAGACCACCGCGTGTTTTCCGTGCCTCCCTGGACAGTCTGCGGGTTGTCCTGGCTGTTGTAAGCAGCACACCGTGAGCACCGAGCACAAGGCCTTGGGGGGCCTCCGTCCTCCTGGTGGGAGGTGGACCCGAGCTAGGCTGGAGAAGGTGGAGCCCCTCCTGACTCCCCTCCCGATTGTGTGCCCGCCCTTGGGACCTAGTGAGAGCCCTGCTGGCCTCCCTGAGCAGGGTGGGGGGTGTGGCCAGCCAGGGCCTCCCAGCAAGGCAGCGCCAGGAAGGCCACCAGAGGCGCTCGGCTGCAGCACGATGGCGGGTCGGGGGCTCAGAGGCCAGAGAGGACTGGGCGGGCACCTGCCATTGCCTGGCTTCGCCTGAAGCTGAGTCTCTGGCCTCGTGGAGGGGACGGAGGGCGAAGCAATATTGGGGCAGCTGGGGTTGGAACATCCCCTGGGGCTGACCTGGAAGAGCTCTGGCCTGGGGTGGGGACCATGGCAAGTCCCAGCCCTGCCCCTGAGTGACGCTGTGGACTCCACCACTGGGGGCTTTGTCCTGGTGCCATGCGCCTCCTAGCGCCTCCCCCGCCTCCTGGCCTCCTGTGAGCGTCCACTGAGATGGGCAGGAGGAAAAGGAGGAGGCCTCTGTGGAGGCTCGCACGGGGAGGACGAGGCTTGCAGGCCACTGACAGGTGGTGTGTGGGAGCCTGGGGTGGGCGTGGGTGCTGGGGACCTGCCCCGGCAGGGGACCCTCCTGGAGCAGAGCCCTGCATGCTGGTCCTGGTTGCCGGTGGTCACAGATGAGGGTCTGTTGAGCAGAGGGGCCCCCTCTGGTCCCCCAGTTTCCCGTCTGTAACGTGGAACAGTCGTTACCCCAAGGGCCAAGGAGCCGGTGATTCTCCGCAGGCGCAGGGCCTGGCGGTGAGAGCGCCAGGGAGCGGTGTCCTCGTCCCTGCCTGCTCGCTGCCCTCCTGCAGCCCAGGAGCAGCGCTGACTGGAGGCTGCTGGCCTCTGCATGGTCTTGCAGGTGAGTCACCCAGGCAACTGGAGGCCAAGCACTGCCCAGCCCTGGAACAGAGCGGTGCTGGCAAGTGGCCGTCTGCCTCTGACTTTGGGGAAATGGTGGGACAAGGTCTCCCTCAGGAGTTACTCCTAGGACCTGTCCCCAGACACAGCCCAATCCCACTGTCCCCCTCTCCATGTGAGGTCAGCGTGAAGTGGGTCTAGCCCTCGGTGGTTAGACGGGGCCCACCCACCTCAACCAGGACAGGTCAGGTCTTCTTTCCTCCTCCACCAACTCCAGTGCCCTTCCACAAACACCCTCGCGGACACACCACTGATCACGTGGTACCAGCTACTTGGCCACACTCGCAGGGCCTGGGGATTGGGACGTGGATGAAGGTTTTGGGGACGATGGTCCAGTCCAGGGCAGTCGCCCCCATGAGGTAGGAGACGTGTGAGTGGCCAGTGCGAGGAGCGTCTCGTCCACCTGTGGACGGCACTTACCCCTGCCCCAGGGAGCCACCCCAGGGCCTGACGGTGAGGAATTTCCTGTGTAAGTGGACAGTGTCTGTCACACCCTCCCCCACCCCGAGGACCCTGCAGGAGCACAGCCCCATGTGCAGCTTCACGGGGTGGTTTATTCAGTAAGGGGAGCAGTGGGCACCTGCAGGAGGGCCCCTGCCCGAGGCCGGCTCCCAGGGAGTGTTCTCGGTCCCCCGCCCGGAGCCGGGCCTCATGCCTTCTGTTGGCTTCCAAGATACACCATCTCCCAGGGGACCCCGCGGGTGGGGGACGGCGCTGTCCACTCTTGTGCTGATGAAGAGCAACACTAGGAAGGGAACAGAAATCGCCCAGAATCAGCTTTTTTGGGCCATTTTTCCATGAATCAATGTTTTCCATCTCTGTTCCATTGAAGCAGATGAAAAAAAAAATAATCTGCTCTTTCAATGTAGCTTTCTTGTCTTTGAACAAATAGAAGCTGGCTGTGTCCTCAGAGACAGGCCACGGTGCGTACAGAGCAGCCCTCTGAATTTTAAGATGCAGGCCACAGAGAAGGACATTGAGCCCCAGGCCACCCCAAGCCTGGCTCCTCGGTGGCCGAGGGCGCCTCTGTCTTCTCCCTGTGTCCTCACAGGGTCGTCTGTGTGCATTTGTGTCCTGATCTCTTCTTCCGATGGGACCCTGGTCGGACTGGATGAGGGCCCCCCAGGAACCCTCTAATGGGGTCCCCTCTTTATCCTAACTCCACAGCTAACCCTGAGGTTCTGGGGGTCAGGACTTTTTTAACAGGAGTGTGGGGGGGATCGGGTTCTCTAGAGGAGAACGTGCAGGTGTGATTCAAAAGGGGAAGCGTTAGCCTGGCTCGAGGGGTCAGAGGCTGGACAGTCCACCATGGCCCTCTGCAGCCTGCTGGAACTAGTAGCCGCTCTGTCCAAGAAGCTGCAGCCTCAGAGCAAGCTGGACCAACACTGCAGCCTGTCCAAGACTGAAGGCCCGGAGGAGCCCGCTGAGCCGCCTCGAGAGTCCACGCTGGAAGAGGGCAGGGGCCCGAGCCTCTCAGTCCATCAAGTGACGTCCATCACAGGGACATGGTTCACCTGCAGAGCCTCGGAGCAATCGGGGAAAGATCGGGATGTCAGCGCGACTGGGGCCCCTCAGTTAAGGTCCCTAGGCACAAGCCAGTCTCCAAGGCGGGAAGGAGAAAGTTCCGGAGGGCCCTGGTCCAATTTGTCCAGCAACAGTCAATCCCAAGAGTTTTAAGGTACAAATTTAGGAAAAGGAGGTGCCACCCTCTTCTGGTGAAATGAAACCTGAGCTGTAGGAACCCATTAGCCATCAGAGGGTGAGTACCTGCCTGAGCGTCAAGTCCAGAGGGAGATCGGAGCTTCAGGAAAGGAATATTCCTGATACCACTGTCTGATCACCTGGATCCACCCATGCCTGAAGCCATGTTTGAAGATTTTAGTTACTAGAACCAGTGAGTTCCTCGTCCCTTTTACCCAGTTTGACTTCATTGTCCTTTGCTTGCGCCCAGAGCATCTACACTTGCAGTTCCCCACGTGACAATAACCTGTGGATGTTTGGGTCAGGACCAAGCCTGTCTGACTTAAAGAAAAAATAAAGACGACATTCATCGAAGCATGTTGGGGCGGGGCTGTTCTGCTGGTGCCTGGAACCCTCTGGAGAGAGATTCTGCAGGTCAGAAGTGGCCAGGACGCCTCTGGCAGGCATTTGTGCTCTTGGGTTCCAGAGGCGGAAGCCTGGGGTGAGGGTGGGCCGGGGAGAACTTCCTGTTCCCTCTTTCTGCAAGGACAGAGGCGTGGTCTCTGGGGGCGAGGCCTTTCTCTCCCTAAGTGCTCAGACATGTTTGTTGAAGGAATAACAAACCCACCAGGCTGAGAATCCAACGGGGCTTCGGTCGCCATCCTACAGTGCACTACCCTTGCGCTCAGCCAGGGCCCCACAGAGGTTCGAGTTCAGGGATTACAGAAGAGCAGGTGAGGGTTGTTTAATATTCCTCCAAATCAGCCTCCGGGCTAGAAAACAACAACAAAGGCCCGAGTTTCAGTCCAGATCGCAAAACAAGAGACAAGAGGTTGACTTGTCTGCTGTCGGCTTCCGCATCCAGTGCTGTTGGAAGCAGCCCGCGGCCTGTGGGCCCAGCCTCCTCCTCCGTGGGCGTCTATTGCAGCCGCCCCACTGCCCAGCTGTCCTTGGCTGACCCATGGGTCCTGCTGATCATTGAACTGCGTTCCTCCACTTTCCACCCAGGGACAAAGTTGGTGGACCCAAGGCTTCTTGATCCACAGGCCGGGGCAGCCAGGCACAGTGGCCCACACCTGTCATCCCAGTGGCTCAGGAGGTGGAGGCAGGAGGATTGCAGGTTCAAGGCCAGCCTCAGCAACTCAGGGAGACCCTGTCTCAAAATTAAAAAAAAAATACAAATGGCCGGGGTGAGGCTCAGTGGTTAAGCACCCGGGGTTCAATCTTGGTTCCAAAAAAAAAATTAGGTACGACAGTGAATATTTACTTAGGACGTGACAAGAAACCCCAACAAATGACCAGTTTTTAAAACCTGACCAATGTCACGAATAATGCAACACCCAGGAAGTCACCTGTGGCCTGACGGGGGTGGTGACAGTTGCCAAGGCCCTGGGTTCCCTCCCAGGATGGAAAGGAATGACCTATGATGTTTTCTTCCTTTTTAGCTTCATACTTCCCAGGTGCCAGCAGTCTGGATCATTTTTCACAGAGAGAACTGAATTGCCATTTAATTTAAAAATCTGTTTTAGTCGTGGACGGACCCAGCGCCTCTATGTATTCGTCTGTTTCACGTGGTGCTGAGACGGAACCGGGGCCTCACCTGTGCTGGGCTCTCCCGCTGAGCCCCGGCCCTCGCCCTGTCATTTGTTTTGTGCTTTTAAAAATGTTTCGTGCCTTCCCGAGTTTCATTTCTGGGGATGTCCTGGACATCGTGGGGCTGTCTCAGATTTGGGGAAACCTGTGTCGAGCTTTTTGCTCTTTCCCAGACGGGGCAGTGGGGTGGTTGGGTTCTCCTGGACGGTGACTGGTCCCAAGCCGTCTTTGACCTGCGCCACCCCGTGGCCGGCTGTCTGCGGACGCCTGGCTGCCCCAGAGGGTCAGGGCTTCAGGTTGTCTTCAACCTAAGTTCCCCGTCTGTTGGCGGAAGGACTCCTCTGCTCATGGCGTCACGGACCCCCGAGGGTCTGCGGACCTACTCTGCAGGCGGACTCTGGCCTTACGAACGGATTGCTTTGGGTTCCCATCTGCTCTCCATCTCAAAGAGGAACCTCTTTCGATTTCGAGATTCGTCCTTCTCCCTCTGCACTTCCTCTTGGTCCCTTAATAACCAAACACACAGGAGGAGAGGGGCCCCCAGGATGCCCAGGGAAGGGCAGACCTGCCCCTGGCGAGGCGCCGATGCCCGGGTTAGGTTCCCGCTCAGACCTGCCCCTCCGTTCAGCTTGAAGGACAGACAGACCTCCCAGACGGCCATCCAGGGACTCACAGCAGGAAGTGGGGGGCCGTGGGTGCTGCACGTGGTGGAGACGTGGCATCAGACACTCCGGGGTGGGGGCTCTCAGTTACACTGGTCCCCTGCTCTGGGGTCCTCCCTGTCCAGGTGTCCTGCTCCTTCAGGCCTGGGCCACCCCTGCCTCCTCCGCGGAGTCCCCAGCCTCCCCGCTCCCTCCCAGGGCTCTCTGGTCCCTTATGGCAACCGTGGCCCTTGCTGCTCTCTGCACTCTGATGGGGACCAACCCGCAAGGGAGAGCCCCCCGTCTCCTGCTGCCCTAAGGTACAAAGTCCTTTCCCTTGGCCTCTTCTCTCACGGTTACGAGTGTCCCTGGCCCCAACTCCCCCCCCCCCAGGCCACCGCGTGCCACCCTGGCCGTGGGTGGAGAATGCTTGTCCTGACAACCACATGGGGTTCCGGGGAGGAGTCCCCGGGCAGGACAGCCGGGCGAGCTGGCAGGGGGGCTTGGCTTGGGGTGGAAGGAGGTGGCTTTGGGACTGTTCGTCTGGCTCAGGCCACCGCAGACAGCACCCTCCACCGACCACAGTCGGGGGCAGAGAAACCCAAGCTGCTTCGTCCTGCTTATTCTGCTAGTTTTGTTTTATTTTTAGCGGACACATCGTACCCGCACAGGTTTCTGGGTGCCTCTTGGCGTGTGATACACGTGTACTGACCAGGTCAAGGTAAGGAGCAGTCCCATCACCTAAACATCTATTCTTCCCGGTGACACGTTCGGAATCCTCTCTTCCTGCTCTTTGTAAACAGACCACCCACGATTGCCCACCCAGCCGCCCTGCTGTGCATGCACCTCCTGGACTTGCCCAACCTGCAACTGGAACGTTGTATCCACTGACCACCCGATCCCGCCTCCCCGGCCCCCCCGGCCTCCCTGCCTCCCCAGCCTCCCCGCCTCAGCCCCCACCCCACTCTCTGCTCCTAGGAGCGGGACTTCTTTAGATCCCCCAGGAAGCAGGAACACGGGTGTGTGTGTCCCTGGGTCTGACAAAGCTCATCCTCGGCTTTCGTTCACTGTTGGGGCTGAATGCTCCTCTGTTGTGCTCTCCATGTCCTTCATCCAGCCATCTGTGATGGACACCTGGGTGGACTCCATACCCGGCCGCTGTGCGCGTGCTGTCCACCTGGGCTGTGGCCCTCTGCCTGACGGTGGCTCTCCTTCCCTGTGGACGGCTCCCCAGCGGAGGGATGGCTGCACCCCACGAGGCTGCTCTGGTCTCGAGGAACCTCCGTGACGTTCTGCACGGTGGCTGTGCCGACTGACGTGCCCCATCCTGGCCAGCACCTGTCACCTTTTGTCATCTGGGTAACAGCCGTTCTAGGGTGAGTTAGTCCCAAGGGGACTTTGGGCAGTCTCCATGTGACCTGGAAGTGACCGGGTCCCCCACCCTTTCCCCAAGAGCCGCTCTCAGTCCTGGCCCCCCGCTGACGGACACTGTGTCCGTGGTCTCGGTGGTCATCTTCTCCCCAGCCTCCATTGCCTGGCCCCTGTCCTGGGCCTCACGGCCTCTGAGGAAAGCCAACAGGGGGCCAGGGGGCCAGGGGCATCGGGGAAGGGCAGCCAGCCCCACGGCTCAGGTCAGGGCCCGGTGGGGGAAGAGGGAGTCTCAGGACCCTCTTCCAGTGAGATGAGGGTCGGCGATGGCCATTCAGTGGACTGCAGACACATTCAGTGACCTGTCAATGCCCCCAGCACAGCCACCAGGCACTGCCCACTACGTACACAAAGATGCCGGCTCAGGGAGGGGGCGGCTGGAGGGACGGACTTTCCCATCCCACGGGATGCCTGTGACCGCCTGCAGCTCTAACCAGGACGGCGCTCACGCGGACCGCCAACCTGTGATGCGCTGTGGACAGGAAGTCACACCTCCTCCCCCAGCTGAGGCCCGGGACCCAGTGTGCTGTGTGTGTGGGGGGGCTTTAGCAGATGGGAACGTGACCCCAACACGGTGGGCTGCAAGCTTCGGGGCCCCTGCAGCAGGCCAGCCAGGGTGTGCAGGGAGGGGTTGGAGGGGGCTCTGGGCCGGCCGCCCGGGCGTGGGCCACCTCAGAGCCCCTCGCTGGGTCCCGTGGACGGCGTCTCCCTTCCCCCGGGCTCAGGCTCCTCTTGCAGCGCCCGGCCCAGCACGACCTTCAGGGACTCCGCCAGCCTCCGGGTCCTCTGGCTGCCCACCAGGAAGTAGATGACGGGGTTGGCACTGCTGCTGATGGCCGAGGAGAGGCGCGACAGGCAGATGTACAGGAGCTTCGCCTCCCTGGGCAGGGGCAGCCAGAACAGCACAAACCAGTAGATGCCCAGCGGCAGGGAGCCGACGAGGAACACCAAGATGGAGGCCAGGATGACCACCAGCAGCCGCCGGGGCCGCCGCCGCCACAGCAGGGCGCTTCTCCGCACCCGGACATAGAGGGTGATGCCGGACACGGTCATCGCAGGCGTGAAGACCCCCATGATGAGGGTGCCCATGGCCGTGTCCACCGTGAAGCAGCGGCCTTCGTCGTGCCGCCAGAACCTGAGGCAGAAGAGAGTGGTCAGGGTGTTCATGAGGAGGGCCAGCGCCCAGAGCAGGGAGCACACCACGGTGGACAGGTGCCTGGGGCGGCGGCACTTGTACCAGAGGGGGAAGAGGACGGACAGGCAGCGCTGGACGCTGATGGCCGTGAGCAGGCTCAGGCTGGCGGTGTAGGCGAAGTACATCACCCGCATCACCACCTCGTGGACCTTGGTGTGGGAGTCGGCCAGGGACGGGGTCTCCAGGGTCAGCATGGAGGCCATGCACAGGAGGAAGAGGAGGTCGGCCACAGCCAGGTTGAGAATGTAGGTGCAGAAGGGGGTCCTCTGTACGCCGACACTCAGCAGCCAGACCACGGCGCCGTTGCCTGCCGCCCCGCACACGCTGGTGAACATGGCCAGGGAACTGGCCGCGAGGTAGACCACGTGCAGCGCGTCGACCTCGGAAGCGCTCAGAGCCTGCTCCGGGTTCCGGCTGCCGTTCAGGGTCTGGTTCATGCCTGGAGAGGAAAGTGGACCAGCGTGAAATTCTGTGTGGCTTGGACCTTGGGGACTTCCGGGAGCCTCTTCCCCCCACATTTCTGATCCAGGGCTCTCTTCCCAGGCCCCTTTGGCCCTGCCCGTGACCGTCACCCTGGGGCCCGTGCCCAGCCTGACCACCATCAGCTCTGCCGTGATGGACACCCGTTGCTCTGGGTGCCGTGCGCGGTTGGGGCCCCTTCTATTCTGAGTTCAGTTATTTTCCCGTCATGAAGGGGCCTTGACTTTACCAACTGCCTTTTCTGTTTAATTGTTTGTAGATCGGGTGGACGGGACGTCTTTATTTTCACATGTTTATTTCTGACGCGGTGCTAAGGCCGGTGCCCGGAGCCTCACACACTGGGCGAGCGACGGAGCTACAGCCCCAGCGCTACCAACTGCTTTTCCTGCCCCTCTTGAGATCGTCTGTTTGTCTCTATAATCTTTGAATCCTGCAATTAACTTTTTGAAAATCAGACCTCAGGGGCAAAGAGTAGAATCGATTCCACCCACGGATTTGAGGTGCGCCGTGCCCGGCCTGTCTCCACCCCACTCTCCTCCCGACTCGCACCTGCCCTACTCCACTTAACAGAGTCTTGGACAGTCGCGGATCTTTCAGAATAGGGTGGCCGCCCGTCAATGTCTTATTTTTTTTTTAATTTTGGGGGGGTTGTGGGTGGACAGTATGCATTTATTTATCTATTTATTTATCTGTGGGGCTGAGGATCAAACCCAGGGCCTCACACGTGCTAGGCACGCGCTCTGCTGCTGAGCCAGAAACCCCCAGCCCCCACCCATGTTTTAAATGTAAATAATGTCGATTTAGAATTCACGGTTTTTTTTCCCCATTCAACAATGTTTTTAGGATAGATCCGGGTGGCTGTCCCATCGTGGCAATGTTCCGTGACATTCGCTGACCCCGTTTTACTCACTGTGAATCCTCAGGTGGCTCCACGGTTCCCATTATGAGAACGCTGCGCGGAGCATCCTCAGGCGTGGACTGTTGGACCAGACCCGGAACTTTCCCGGGGTACGGACGTTCCAGAGCGGACGGCCGGGTCGTAGGACGTAGGAGCATTTAACTCACTTACTCTGGTAGCTCCTCTGAAGGGCTGCTCCACGTCACCGCCATCAGCAGGGCAGGAAGGCTCCCGCCGCCCCGCGCCCCACTCTCTCTCTCTCTCTCTAACTGGGTTTCCCTCCACCCAGCAGGTGTCTGTCACTTGTATTTCTACACGTTCAACCCTCCCTGGGTTTACACATGGCAGGTGTTTTTCTCTGAAAACTGTCTTTACTGCGGCTGTCCCTTTTCCCTGGCTGGCTCGCCACAAATAGATGACCATAGCAATAGTCACAGACCATTGCAAATACTCGTCTTCACCTGCAGTGAGATTTGGTGGGCAGAGAGACTTGTTTTGGGGGAGCCAGCTCCCGAACATTTTCCACCCTTGAATCTTACACCTTTTGGATCCTAAGTCATTCCACATCCCTGGGTGAAAAAGATTTTCCCTTATTTTTTCATCTACTACTTTTATAGTGTTTCCCTTTCTGATTTTAGCTGGGATCCATCTGGAATCTGTTCCGCCCCCCACCCAAGGAATGAAATAGGAGACAACTTGGGTTTTCCTCCATCTATGGGCCAGGCTCGTCGACGCCCTTCCCAGAGAGCCTACCCTTTCTCTAAAGCCTCGTGAAGTTCCCTGTTCACACAGCTCTGCTTCTCACCCCTGCACCCTGTTTGCCTCTCTGTTCCCCAGCAGCAACTCGCTGCCGCTCAGTGTGGCTCCGTGGTGCGTCATTTCATTTTCTGGGATGAATCTTCCCTCTTTTCCTTTCTTTTTCAAAACCGAAGGACCCATTTGTGAATCTTTATTTTTCTTATACACTCTAGAGAGAATTTCAAGAATTCCTACCAAGTTTTCAGTAGAAGTTCACAGCAGCTATAGATTACGACAAAAGAGATTCCTCACTTTATAATGCCAAGTCGTTGTGTCCACGGCACGAAACGTCTCTCTGGCCTTGGATCTTTCTTACATCCACAAAAGTTTTGCACATTTTTGTTGTGTTAATTTCTAGATATTGTGTGAGTGTTTTTTAAAAGATTTTTTTAGTATATATGTATTTTTAACTGTAGTTGGACACATTTCCTTTATTTGTTTTTATGTGGTGCTGAGGATCGAACCCAGGGCCTCACACGTGCTAGGTGAGCGCTCTACCGCTGAGCTACAACCCCAGCCCTGTTTGAATGTTTTTTCCTGATATTATAATTATAATTGTGATGTTATATTACATATAGAGATTTTTTTTTACTTATTTATAGTTTTTATTGGACTTCTGATGCATAGAAGGGATACGTATTGCTTTGTGACGTTCTCCCTACGTCAATCCATAACTGTGATTTCTTTGTGGTCCTGGGGATTGAACCCAGGGGTGCTCTATCACTGGGTTACAACTCCTCTTATTTTGAGACACGACGACATCCCAGTTCTTTTATTCTGAGGCAGGGTTGCACTGAGTTGCCAGGGCTGGCCTTGAACTTGGGATCCTCCTGCCTTAGCCTCCTGAATAGCTAGACTGCAGGCGTGCCCCACCAGGCCTGTCTGGAACTGCACAATCGCTGGCTGAACCCAGTTGGCTTCGTGGAGAATAGGTTGACGAGATCCAGAGTGGAGACCGGGAGGCCAGAGGGCGCCGACGCTGGTGTCCGCCTGGGGCAGTGGCAGTGCTGAAGGTGTCCTCCATGAGGCTCCTGACATGGGCACTGGGCGGGTCCTACCTGTCCCTGCACTCAACTGTTCCCTCCTGGCTCACTCCGTCCGAGCGCCCTGGTGAGTCGTTCCTGTTGTCGAGGCCCTTTCCCTGGGTAAGCTGGACACCAGCGATACGCACGGGCTCCGGGTCCTCCCTGCTGTGGTGACCATCACTGGTTCGACTGTGGCTTTCAGCGGGGCCTATGTCAAGTGGGTGCGCTGTGGTCTGGGTGGGCATTTCCCGACTATGCTGGCCATGTTGGAATCCCCTCCGTGCACTCATGGCCATGTGCATGTCTTTGGAGGAAGACCTGTTCAGACGCCCTGGGGCGGTTGCTCTGTCACTGAGTTGTGGGGTTCTCTGCAGACTGTGAACTGAGCCCTATGAGACGGGATGCAGGTGGCTTTCTCCTGTTCTCTGGGTTGGCCTCCTGCTCTCCTGCGGCATCCTTTGAGGCATGGAAGATTCTTACTGTGGACAAAGTCTGATGTATGTGATTTTTTATTCTGTTGCTTACATCTTTGGTGCCGGGCCTAAGAATCCATTGCCAAATCCAAGGTCATGGATATCAACCTTATTTTTTCTCCTAATAATTTTATGAGTTTAGCTCTTATATCTAGGTTGTTGACCCACTTTGAGTTAATGTGGCGTGTCATCTCCCCTTATCGTTCCTTCCCTGTCTCCTTTCTGTTTACAGTGCTGGGGATTGAACCCAGGGGAACTCAACCACTGAGCTACATTCCAAGCCCTTTTTAATTTTTTATATATTTTAAAATTTTGATTTTAGTTTTTGTTCCTGGGGATTGAACCCAGAGGCACTTAGTCACTGAGTCACATCCCGGGCACTTTTTTTTTTTAAATTTTTTTTTTTTTTAAGAGAGAGTGAGAGATGGGGGTGGGAAGAGAGAGATAGAGAGAATTTTTAATATTTATTTTAGTTCTCGGCGGACACAACATCTTTGTTGGTATGTGGTGCTGAGGATCGAACCCGGGCCGCACGCATGCCAGGCAAGCACGCTACCACTTGAGCCACATCCCCAGCCCCTTTTTTTTTTAAATTTTGAGACAGGCTTTTATTAAGTTGCTTATGGCCTCGCTAAATTGCTGAGGCTGGCCTTGAACTTGCAATCCTCCTGCCTCAGCCTCCCGAGTTGCTGGGATTACAGGGGTATACCCCAGGCCTGGCGGTTGTTTTTTTGTTTTGAGACAAGTCTTGCTCACTTGCCTAGGCTGGCCTCAAACTCACAGCCCTCCCGTCTCCTGTTGGTCCCTGGTCTTTGGTCCTGCACAGTTTCCGAAAGGAGTCCTGTAGCCCTCCTCACCTCCATTCTCCGTCTCTGGCAGTTTCTAAGCCTTCCCTTTGTCACTGTTCCCGGCACAGAGACAGGCTGTGCCTTGGTGTGGTTTCCTTGGGATCACAGGTTCTCCAAGCTTCTTGGATCTGGGGGTTTGGCCTGTTTGTCTGGTTGTTCCACAGACTGTATGTTCAGCTATGGAAGCTGCATCGGTTCTGAGTCGCATCTTGTTTTCTCCTTATTGTGTTCATATTTTCCTTTAAGTCTTTGGACATTTTTATGCCAACTGTTGGTCACTCCTTATCTGCTAATCTCCTCTTGTGTCATTTCTTGGTCTCTTTGCATTTGCTAATGTTGCTCTCGGTTCTCATTCCATTTTCCTGCTTTTCACGTGTCTAGGATCCTTGATGAGATGCTGGACATTGTTTTACGTTATTGAATGTTGGGAGTTGTTTCTTTGCTTCCTGGAAGAGTGGTAGGCTTTCTTCTGGTGAGTGTTTGATTTGCTTGAAGATAAATGTGATCCTTTTGAGAGCTGATTAAAGGAGCTATCCGAGTGGTTTCTCTGGGATTCTTGCCGAGTGCCCCAGATATCGGATGGATCGCTCTCCTCTGGCTTCTCAGAACTTGAACCTCTCCTGGCCCTGGGTGGGCTCTGGGACTTGTTCGGAAGACAGTTAATTAGTAGTTGCTTCTTGTCCACTTCCGTATCACTCTGCCCTGTACACAGCTTGGTTCTCAGGCCAAGGCTGCAGGGCCCCCGGGTAGAAGTGTGGCGCTCCTCCTCTGGGTAGCCCTGTCCCTCCCTCTGGGTCTCACACAGTCCAACGGCCCGTCTTCCCTAGGCGTGATCTGAACCTCCAGCTCATGCTTTGCCTGGCTTCTCCCATGTCCTGTGCCAGATCCAGAAAATACCTGCAGGCAGAAAGCCAGGCTCATCCGGGACTGGCCTCTCAGGTTTGCCTTCTCTCGAGGTCACTGTCCTCGTCTTGTATGTGCTAAATACATATCGATAGGTTTCCTGATATTACTTACCCTTCGATTTCCAGGATGAACTACCATCGTTTCCCGGGTTTTTTCCTAGCTTGCTCTGATTTTATTTAGAGCACTTCCATCCCTGTTCAAAAGTGACAGTGGCCCACAGCGTTCCCTCCTGGCACCGTCCCTGTCTGTTTTAACATCGAAGTTGTGAGGTGACCCTGCTTCCTAGTGAGTCAGCGAGACACCCTGTTCCTCTACCCTCCACAACAATTGGTGTCCTGTGAGGGCCATCTTCCTCTGAAGATTGGGCAGAAGGTAACACCATCTGTCCGGTAATTTTTATGGGAGCGGAAGTTCATATGCTTCAGAGCACACTACAAATCCGACGTGTTTAAGGTTTTAGACTTTTAACCCCCGAGTTAGCGTCGATATTTTCTCCTGTATCATTTTTTTGCTTCTGGATTCACACTTGTCACTGTGACTGGATTCGGTACCTGTCGCTGCCCCTCCTCTTCCTCCCCTTCCCTTTCTTCTTCCTCTTTTTCCTGTTTTTTAGATGCTCGGGGTTATTTTTCAGGAGCTGGTTTATTTTCTTTTAATCAGGGCTGGGGTTTCTTTACTTCCCGTTTCCGTAATTTGCACTTTCATTTCTACCATATTTGGGCTTTCCCTGGGGTTCTTTTTCTGGGATTGAATGCTTAGGTAATTTTTCAAACTTAAAAAAAATCGGGAACTGAGATTGAACCTAGAGGTGCTGAACCACTGAGCCCATTCCCAGCCCTTTTTACTGTTTATTTTGGGCCTTGCTGAGTTGCAGAGTCTGGCCTTGAACTTGCAGTTCTCCTGCCTCAGTCTCCTGGGTTTTAGGCGTGCACCACGGCAGCCGATCAGGCTCGCTCTCTCTGTATTTAGGGTCACACACTCTAAGTGTTTCTGTAGGTGCTTCACGAGTTCTGATATGCAGTGTTTTTATTGTTCTTCACAGGTCAATCTTTTAAAATGTCAGATGCCAGACTAAGAGGTGCATGGGCAGTCCTCTGCGAGGGGAGAGCATTGAAGAGGGGACACACATCATTGTGCCCCAGGCTTCGTGTACAATGGGTGCTCCCAGGCCATCGCCCCACCCCACCTGCTCCGGGCACCTGGATGGGGCAGAGGTGCCCCGTGAGGGTCGCAGGCCTGGGCACCTGGGCTTCTCCCTACGTGTCACTAGGAAGTTCCCGTGGGAAGCACTGTGCCCAGGTGCCCTTCCAGGCAGGGCTGGGTGCCAGGAAGAGAGACCACCCCGGCCCCTGTGGTGAGGTCTGCAGGAGGACTCCAGAGCAGGGAGCACGGCGGCTCCAGGGAGCTGGGGAGGATGAGGGGCGTGGCCCGGGCTTCCACAGGAGGCTCTGGAGCCCACAGGGACGGGAGTGAGCAGGGTGGGGGGACGCTAGGTGGCCGGCCCTCACCTGCAGAGACTGACTGCCCTGTGGGGACAGCTGTGGGGCTCAGGGTGGGCAGTGGCTTTTTGAAGGGCCTCGTTGGCCTGAGTGGGCTGGGGACAAGGAAGTGAGGCACGGAGGGGCGGGCATCTCTGCCGGCCGCCTGCCGCGTGGGCTGGTGGTGCCGCAGGGGAGACCCTCGTGATGTGGGGTGAGGCGGCCACTGCAGGGCTCCCTGGAGCTGGCGGGAGGTGAAGGGACCAGGGGTGCCCTGCCGGGAGCCGGGTGTCGCCAGGAGGGAAACCGAGAGCCAGGTGGTGCGGTCGGGCAACGGGATGGGAGGGTGCTCTGCTCGCCACCCCCCCGGCACCCCCTTGTTCAGGGAAAGCAGAAGGGAGGCCGAATATTGGGGCTGGAGGGAAGGGAGCCTGGGGGACTCTGGAGAGAGAGCAGCCCTTACCCTGACCGAAGCCGAGACTGCGAACCTTTTCTAATACACTGGCGCGTGGTGGGAAGCGCCTGGGCTCTGCTGGGTGGCCCTGCGGGCAGGAGCCAGGGGAGGCCTGCGGGTGAGGGTGTATCCCAGCTCCCCCTGCGTCAGGGCCTGCATGCTGTGGTGCTCAATAGGTGTTTGTGCACGCCCCCGGCCGGGACCTTGCCATGTGCTGCCCTGTCGCTCCAAACCTCCCTCCCTGTCCCTGTCGATGGGGTTCAGTTCTGTGGGGCACGGGTGGGGCAGGCCAGGTCTGGCCGTGGCCCTCTGTCCACCCTGTCCCTGGCACCAGGCCTGCAGGGTGCAACATGCAACACAGACTCGACGACGGGGAGGGAGGGAGCCTGGGAACACAGCGTGCACCGGGTCAGCGTCCGCAGCAGGTTCAACTGGGGCCCTGGAAGACGTGGCCCTGCTCTAGGCCTGCTCAGGGGACTTACCCGGAAATTGGCTCTTAGCAGAGGTGGTCATCCTGGGGTGTTCATGGTTCAAGGACAGGTGTGGTCGGGGGACGCACAGAGGGGTGCACAGGAGAAGGGGGTCCCGTGAGGACAGGTAGAGAAGGGACTTCCGTGGCCTCAAGGCACGCAGGGAAGACCTGCAGCCCCTGGAGGGAACACGGCCTGCTGACACCCCACTCTGGGCCTCCACCTCGGGACGTTTCGTTCCCAGCCCTTGACTTGTGTCACTTGTCGGGCAGCCACGGAAAACATCTGGTTGCTGCCCGCTGTCGAGAGCACAGTGCCGTGGCCACGTGGCGGCCCTGCTGTGCGCTGGCCCTGGACTTGGGAGGGAGGGGCGTTGCAGCCCAACCGTGGGCCAGGACTGCTGTGTCAGGGGAGCGAGGGCAGCGGGACCTGAGCCGGGTGGCCCCACCCTGGCAGCCCCACCCTGGCAGCCTCCTCGAGGGAGCGGGCTGGTCCCTGCCCCAGCTCGGGTGAGCCCTCAGCTGATTTAGGTGCCTGAGGGGCCCTGGGGGTCACGCGGTTCCCCTGGGCTGGCTTTGGGGCTCCGAGAGCCGGCTTCGGGGCTTGCTCCCCGTCCCCCTGGGGGCTGGTGGGTCCCCAGGGACGTCAACTTCTGTCCTCGCACAGGTCAAGAGCCAGCAGGGACGGAGGCCACGGCTGCTCCGGCCTGGGAGTCCCCGCCATCCCAGTGGGCTTCCTAGCCGGGGTGGGTCCCTGCGTCCTCTCCTGGGGTTTGGCCCTTTGGGTGTTGGTGGATTGTTTCTGTTCCCAGGTCAATGAGTCCAAACTGCTTCCCATCTTAAAAGGGTTTTCTGTTGTCTCCCCTTGAGGTGAAGAAATGAGCCCGATTTTGAGATTCACTGTGGTCTCAGTCTGTGTGTGTGAGTGTGTGAGTGTGTGTGTGTGTGAGTGTGTGTTGGAGAAGGCACGGAGGTTCAGACTCTCCTCTAGTGGAAAATAAGTAAGTCCCGGGCTGGCGCTGGGCTGGCGCTGGGCTGGCGCTGGGCTGGGGCTCAGGGGTGGAGCGCTTGCCCAGCGCGTGTGAGGCACTGGGTTCGATTCTCAGCACCACATAGAATACAGGCCATTGGCAACTAAGAAAACATGAAAACAAAGGCCAGGAAGTAAGTGAATGAGCAACCCTCCCCTCACTGTCCCTCAGGGTTTGGCCCAGACTCCTCGGGGCCAGCCTCACCTCCCTCCCTGTCCTCTACACGTCTGCCTCCTCACCACAGACTGGGCTGGTGTCTTCACAGCATGGCCCTGCGCTGTCGTCCACTCCCCGTGGACACTCACCTTTGCAAAAACCGCACAGAGGCCGGTTCAGTCTCACCGTAAACCACGCGAACGTGAAGGAAGAGAGTTGCCCTGTGCCCGCCCGGGTGCCCTGGGTCCCCCGAGGCCTCTCTGCCGTGCGTGCGTGGACTTGGAAGCGCGTATCCTCTTATGTGAGTGAGAGGACCCGGCCTGGTTGGTCCACAGCGACTTTTTTGAAAACACCCGATGGGGTGTGTCTTCTCCTTAGACTTTACTCTCCTTGGCACCCTACTCCCTGCTCTGCTATCACCTCCAAGGGTGGTAGGCACCAGGGTTAGTGTCCTGCGCTCACCATGGCTCTAGGTGCTGGTGAGGTTGCTTTATTGTCCCTGCTTTCCTTAGGAGATGAGGGCTCAGAGAGGCTGAGACACCTGCTCAGGATGCCCAGCTGCCCCAGCAGAGCAGGGGCTTCCTCTGGGTCTAGCAGGTGGCGGGGCACCCGTTCCTAACCACCAGGCTGTCCCACCTCCACCCAGATTGTAAAGTCGGGCCTCTCACCTGCCCCTGGACGTGGTGCTGGTCCTGGAGGAAGGGTGTCAGACTTGTGGCTCTGGTCCCTGGAGGCCCCAGCAGCTCTCCGTGGCCCAGGTCCGTGCGCAGGTCCTGCTGTCTCTGCCCAGGCCCGGGCCTCGGTGTCTGCCCCCTCACTCGCGGCTCCCCTCACTGCCCTCTCCTCGGGAGCCTGACCCCAGGACCCAGCAAACCTTGGCTGGCCTCCCTCTGTGAAGTGGAGGCGGAGCTGGCTTAAATGCAGGAAGGCCCCCAGCCTCCCACGTGGGTGGTGGGTGCCGCAGAGCTGGGTGGGACTCGCTGGCAAGGGCTAATGAGCCCATCCCTGCCCAGGGGACCAGAGGATGAGGCTGGGGGCCTGCAGGGAGCGGCCGGAGGACCACCCTTCCTGGCCCTCGGCCGCCTTCCCTCTCAGAGACCTCAGAGCATTAGAGGCCCCACCGTGGGGAAGCTGGGCGGGGCGTGGAGGGAATGGGGGCTCTTGTGGGCTGGGAAAGGCCATTAGGGCCCCCGACGGCCCGAGTGCAGAGACGTTATGGCTAATGGACTCGCCCGGCTCTGCTTGCCGAGGGACGGGGAGGAAGGAGCCCAGGGTCCCGAGTGCAGAAGCTTATTCCCACTCCGCTTCTGCCACCTGTGAATTGGGTGACTCCTCCGAGCCCCAGAGTCCTCACTGAAAGCTCATGACCCCTCTCTGGCCCCGACTCCCCTCAGAACCAGGGATGGGGGGGGAAGGAGATGCTCCCCTCTGCCCCCACGCCTCGCCTCGGCCACCTGCACCCCCTCCCAGGTGAGGAAGGGTCCTGATGTCACGAGGCCCCTCAGGGTGGGAGGGAGGTGGACGCCTCAGCTGGGCCACCAGCAATGGCTTAGGCCCTGGTGACAGAGGTGTCTGGTCTGCTGGGACAACGCCAGGGGAGGAGGGTCCTCCTGGCCCTGCAGTGACAGCCACAGGAAGTTCATTCTGTGCTTGCTGTTTGGGGGTCTTGGTACCCGCTGAGAACAGGAGATAGGGACAGAGGCTCAGGAGGCGCCAGGCTCCCAAGGCAGGAGTGGCCGTGCTCTTGTACCTACTGTGTGCATCTTGGCCGTTCCTGATTGAGGGACAGAGGCCTCTGGATTCTTGGACGCCTGGGCCCATCCACACCCACACTTTTCAGAAGGGCGAACACCCAGTTTGCAAATCGCTGCGTGGCAAAGTGCAACTGGGGGGTCCTGGGGGGTGACACTGTGGCCCGCTCTCTGTGTTGGGCCACGTGTGTGGCAGGTGGCCCAGCTCTGCTTCCCACTCCCACAGCTGTCTGTTTTCCCTGCTCTGAGCCCAGAGGGACAGCTGCCTTCAAGATCCTGGTCCACTGATGCTTAAGGCTGGGCTTTAGGTCAAGGATCATCCATCAAAGAGGGGTCACGGTGTTTGTTACTGGTTCATGAAACTGACCAGAAGCCAAGAGGCCAACAGTTATAAAGGGGTTAAGAAGGCTCATGGTCAGCCACCCATCTCAGGGCACATCCTGGGCTCTCCCCTGACCTTTGAACCTGGACCACCCGAGTGGTCCCTGCTGGGTCTTACCCGTTCCCCGTGGGTTGCTGGACTGAGCGCCTCAGTACCTGGCCTGGCTGGTGGCCAGAGGCTCTCTGGCTTCTTTCCAACGTCACCGCTCCCCACGTGGCAGCGGGCTCACTAGTGCCACCAGTGGAGACCGTCACAACCTTACGCACCCAGGCACCTGGCTGAGTCCCATGGATCGTGCAGCCTGCGTATCCAGGGAAGGGCGAGAATTCACCAGAGCGTGACCGCCGGGGCCATCTTGGATTCCGGCTACCAGCTGGAGGGTGACCAGGGACCTCTTGAGCGCCTGGTGCTCACCGAGTCCCGTCCAGCGGGGAAAATGCTGCAGCCAAGAACCACCAAGTGCCGGGTGTGCTTTCCCTTCCAAGTGGAGGGTTTTGTTTAATTATGTTCTGATTCCGTTTTCCTGGGCATGTGAGTCAATCAATTCCCGTAAACACGGCTGCCCACACCCACCCGCCCTCTCCCAAGCTGGACTAACCCGGTTCTGTTACTTGCCACCGGGGCTCCTGGCCGATATGGGGCACGGATCTGCCCGGAGGCCAGTTGAGAGCAGCGTGAAGGAGATGAAGGCTGTGTTGGGCGGGGCCGGCGGGCGCTGGACTGGCTGCCCAGTGGCGATGGGCAGCCTTGGGTGGGGCGGACACGTTCTTCTCCGGGGAGTGACACCTCCCGTGTGTTGTTTTGTGCATGACCTGGGCGCAGAGGCCCTGGTCAGAGATTAGTGTGTCTCATATATGAAGGGGTCACACTCTGCTGCGTGTCAAGGAGGCCTCAATTAGATTAATTACAAAGACTTAAAAAACATCTGCCTGCGTAGGTGAGCCGCTCTGGGACTGCCAGGAAACTGTGCTGCAGGCCTGACTCATCCAACAGGGCTTCCCGCGAGCCCCATGCACCCTGCCGCCTCCGGCTCTCCACGTCTCCAGCCCCTGCTGGCATCCAGCACCCTGTCCAGTGCCCTCAGGGGCTCTGTTCTGGAAGGAGCCTGGCTTCCTGGCCTGGTCACCGACATGTTGAGGGGCACATTGGCCTGGTCGGGGCTTCTTCCCCAACAGTGAGAAGCAGGACCCATCTCTCCACCACCTTCCACATGAGCCCATGGTTCCCGGAGGAAGGAGGCGTCTGGACCCAGCCATGCAGACGTGAGACCATGTGGTGCTTAAAAATTCTGGCATGAAACATGAAAACCCAAGTCATCTGGAAACCACAGCGGGCAGGGCTCGGGGACGGCGGGTACCAGAGTCCTTCAGCCAGATGTAAAGGAGAGGAGAGACCACGGCTCCCGCTGCCCGCCGAGCTCCCCTCCCTCTCCCCCTCTGCCGACAGCCTGAAACAGAGCCACGTCCTCCCTCGGCCTCAGTCCACTGAGGAAGCCCACCAGGTCCGTCTGGGTGCCCGGGGGCTGTGCTGGGCCTGTCCACCTCAGGTGTCTTCAGCTGCCATCACTTTCCTGATGGGAGATGCCAAGGTCAGAGGCTGAGCTTGCAGGGCCACTAGACAGCCACCGTGGGGAGCCTCTGGGTGGTGACTTGGGGCTCCAGCCTGGTCATCCACCTGCTGTGGCTGACCTGGGTGACAAGAGCCATGGGTGAGGCCCGACTTCCCCAACTGGTACTGAGGCAGGTCCCGTGTGGCCCTGCTCTGAAGATCAAACCAGACCCTGACCTGAGGCTGTGGGCCCAGGGTCTCAACAGATGGCAGTTATGGCCCTGATGGCCAGAGCTTGGACAGGCTGTTGGTGGGCACTTCTCTCCTTTGCTGGCCACCCATTTCCTCCCCTCCACCCGCTGAGTCCCTGTCCTGATGCCTGACCAGGGTGTGCCGGGCACCGACACAAGCAATTCTGCCAGCTCTGTGAGGTCCGTGCAGTGCTCTCCAGGGAAACCGAGGCACAGCAAGACCGAGGTCCGTGGCTGGCAGGTCGCAGCCCTCCGCCTCCCGGAGACTCACTCTCGACTTCAGATCTGGCCTTGCTCATCCCTGGCACCATCTAAAAGACGGTGCGTCCTTTCTTGCTTGGTTCTGTAGAGGTAGTGGGTGCAGGAAGGGTGGCCCAGTCCCTCCTGCCTGCCCTCCCGACTCTTCATGTGTGGGTGGGAGGGGTTGGCTGGTACCCGGGCAGCCCAGCAGTCCCTCAGTGGGAGTGGTGCCGTTCTGCTGTGGAGTGGCCGTCTCTGAGAACGGCCTTGCTGTAAAGTGTCAGGACAGAGATCTGCGCCGCTCAGGCCCCTGGCCTCCTGCTCTTACCAAACACCCGAGAGAAGGCCGCGGGGGGCTGCCAGAACCCCACCCTGATGGGGGCAGCGGAGCCCTGGCGCCTGCGGCCGGCTCCTCCCTGCCACTTTAATAATCAAATACCTGGGGAGGGAGGGAAGTGTGGGCCTTCCTCTCCTTTAATGTCTGTGCCATTAGCACAGAAAGTGAGGGGATCTGGGAGGGGCAGACCCCTCTGGGAGTCTCGGGGCCTGTGGGAGAAAAGGCCAACTTCCCAGCAAGACTGCAAAGGTCTGCACCAGGCCCCAGAGCCTGGACCAGCCCGAAGCTCACCCCTCGCTCCGCTGCGGCGCGGTGAGGCTGATGCCGCCTCGGACCGTGGCCCAGCTCATCCGACTGCTCATCACTCACGGGCCCCGGGACCTGAGCGCTCAGGCTGGCCCCGGGCAGGGAGGGCCCTTCCAGGGGTCAGCTCCCTGTGGGGACTCAGGACTGGAGGCTTGGGCTCCTGAGAGGAGAGTGGCTTCCCAGGAAGTGGGACTCACTGGCCCTGGGCCAGTCCGGGTGACCTTCAGCACTGGGAGGCCTTTCTGTCCATGTGGAGGGAGATGCCTGAGTGGGCCCCAGCCCTGCCCCTGAGGGGACCCCAGCCCTGCTGCTGCTGTGTGTCCTCGGTGATCACCTGCCAGGCTGGAGACCCCTCATCTGACCCCTTGCCTCTGGGATTCACTGAGCAGCACGGGGAGACGGGGAGGGTGGTGGGGCTCGTGGGGGACGCGGCGTGGGGGACGCGGTGTGGGGGGCGCGGCGTGGGGGACGCGGCGTGGGGGGCGCGGCGCGGGGCAGGTGGCACAGCCCTTCCTCACCCGAGGCCCGTGGGACCACAGCTCCTTCCGTCCTCACACAGTCCCTTCTCCCCAGAGCTCGGGGCCTGGCTGGGAGGACCAGGGGGACTGTCAGAGAGCAGAGACAGTCCATGGCCAGAGTGGACAGGAAGGTCAAGTCGGTGCCTGGGCGTGGGCCATCAGGCTCCTGGGCTTGGTGGGGTCGGCCCTGCGAGGGCCCAGGTTAAGGCAGAGCAGCTCGAGGTGTGTGAGTGGGGTGTTGGGGGCCGGCCGGCAGGCATGCCTTCCTCCTCTGCTCCTGGCTCAGAGAAGGGGCCCCACCCCATCCGTGACGCTTCCTGACTGGCCACCTCTGCCTCTGCCTTGGGCTCTCTCCTCAGGCCTCAGAGTGAGCAAGTTCCCTCGAGAATCTCCCCAGAGAATCCCAGGCTAGACCAGGTGCCCAGGATGTCCTCTGTGGGGGCTGAGCAGAGGCCTGGTCCAGGTACTGCCCATACAGTCCACAGGGGCCTGCCCTCCAGCCTGGCCCAGGTGGCACCCTGGAAGGGCTCCCAGCCAGCTGCAGGAGCACAGAGAGGTGTCCAGGCATAGGGGCCAGCCCCTGCCTGGGGGTCAGGGCAGAGGGGGACATTCTGCAGGGAGGAGCAGTAGGAAGGGATGCAGCCACTCACTCCAGGGAGCCCCCGTGGGGCCACTGTGTCCCTCCTGGAGAGGGACGATGTCAGTCCATGCAGGGCTGAACTAGAATACGTGGACAGGTTTCCCGGGTCGGGACCGGCACTCACTCTGGCAACCACCAGGAAAGGGGCGGGCACGCCTCAGGGAAGACAGAAGCAGCCCGAAGACCAGGCTTGGGGCAGGAGGACAGGAGCAGATGGCCCTGGAGAGCCAGCAGGGAGGCCGGGCCAGTGCCCCTGCCCTTGGCCGTCCTCGCTGTGGGAGACAGAGGACTCGGGCATTCAGCCTGCCTCGCGGCAAGGTACAAAACGTTTATTGGTGACACTTCATTGTCTTACAGAACTCCCTGTGGCTACATGGGGCCACTGTGCTTGTTGGGCACCACAGTACCAGTCCCCAGGCGACAGGACAGAGCCAGAGCCCACTTCTGGGTGGTGCTAGAGCCCAGGGACTCGGTCCAGGAACTGCCCATATGGTCCACAGTGGCCTGGAGGACACAGAGTGCTTGGGAGGCTGCCCAGGGCTGGCCAGGCACAGAGTTAGAAAAGGCCGTCCTTCCGGTCTCGAGTGGCCCCAGGGCCAGGCGTTTCCCCATTAAAGTCACCAACTGACTCACCAAGGGGACAGGGATGTTGTTTGCAGAAAGATCTGGCTGCAAGGCCATGAAGGGACACCTCTCCCAGGTAGCACCGTTGGGTTCAGGTAAGCTCATGCTCCGCCCTGGGGACGGAATCTCGAGAGCAGTCCACCCCTGGGGACGAGGCTGTAGGGCAGGAGGTGGCGGGGCTGCGGCCACCTCCTCCCCTGTGCCGACCAGCCCAGGGCGAGGAGCGCCCCACCGCGTGGGGTGACTTTGGTACCGTGGGTCACTGAGGCAGAGTGGCCTCTTGGCCACCCCCAGGGCCTCCATCCCTGGGAGAAGGAGGCAGGAGGGGCCGAGCCAGATGGTCCTCCCACGCGGGCACCGAGGCAGGCGCCTGTTCCTGTCGGTGGCAAAGAGTCTCTGGAGGCCAGGGTCCACGTCGCAGGCCTCTCAGGAGGCATTCCCAGAGGGGCACTGCATCTCCATGGTGACCGTGTTGGGCGTGCCGCCTGCAGCCTCCCCCAGCTCGGCGCCGTCCCTCAGGGCCCTCTGGAAGACCACCCTGAGAGGCTCCCACAGCCGCTGCGACTTGTCCCTCCCGGCCAGGAAGTAGACCATGGGCTTGGCACTGCTGTTGATGCAGATGCACAGGTCGGTGACGTACTCGGGGAACGGGGCCGGGATCTGGAAGACCCAGAAGAGGAACCAGTCGATCCCCAAGTAGATGGAGGACACGAGGAAGACGGAGACCATGGCCAGCACCACGTGGTTGAGTTTGGCCGACCGCTGGCGCCTCCGTGCCCGGCACTCCACGTGCAAGATGAGGGCCAGGCAGGGCAGCACCATGAGTGGGCAGAAGACCAGGAAGAGGATGATGCCCAGGGCGATGTCCATGTGCCTGCAGGCTGCCCCGGAGTCTGCGTGGCCCAGGAACACACAGAAGTAGTTGTGAATTCCAGTGACCAGCAGGGACAGGAGCCAGAGCAGGGCGCACACCACGGCCGACAGGCGCTTGGGCCGCCGGCGCCAGTACCAGGCAGGAAAGATGACGGACACACTGCGCTCTGTGCTGATGGCCGGCAGGAGGCTCACGCCGCCCACGAAGGCGCAGAGCCCCACGACCCGGGACACGCTGCGGACGAAGTCGGCGAAGGTGCCCAGAAAGGCCCCCGCGTTCAGGAGGGAGAACAGGGCCTTGCTGAAGAGGTAAGCGCTGTCGGCGCTGGCCAGGTGCAGGAAGTAGGTGGAGAAGGGGGTCCTCTTGATGGAGAAGCCGAAAAACCAGAGGACCAGCCCGTTGCCCACCAGGCCGCACAGGCAGAGCAGCAGGAAGATGTAGTTCATGACGGCCGGCGGGGGCAGCATGGCGATCTGCTCGATGGTCAGGAAGCCGCGGCTGTAGAGCTCCGGGGCCTCGCTCAGGCCGGGACACATCTGTGCAGGGGTGGAGGGGAGACGCCTGGTGGTGCTGGCTGCCCTCCCCCTCCACGGAGACCTGCACCTGTGGCCCCACCTGGTGGTCCCCACCAGACACTTGGGTCCAAGGTCTGTAGGGCCACTGGCTCTGATGGCAACCGGAGCAGAATACAGCCCACCGGAGGCTCACGCTGTTCCCGAGTCTAGAGCTCACAGCACGGAGTGGCCAGTCTCCAGGAGGGACGCCACGG
The DNA here is from genome assembly GCF_052094955.1 of Ictidomys tridecemlineatus. Classification (NCBI taxonomy): domain Eukaryota; kingdom Metazoa; phylum Chordata; class Mammalia; order Rodentia; family Sciuridae; genus Ictidomys; species Ictidomys tridecemlineatus. Next base: position 4,751,280 of record NC_135480.1, on the reverse strand, counting down.
CTGTCAGCCACCTATAAGCACTCTAGGCCTGCCACGGTCAGAATGGACTCTCCCAAAAATGTCCATGTCGTAGAAGAAGGGACTGTTATCATAGAATAAGGGAATAAGGGAAAACTGAGGGCACTTTCTGGATGCAAGGAGAACAAAGAGCCGCGACCCACTCTGCAGGCTGGGATCCAAACGCCCGGGACCTAGACCACTGCATTGTCCGGCCACTCGGAGAGCTCAGGATGTGGGCGTGGATTGCATCAGTGTTATGTTTCCTGAACCTGGACCTGCGCTCTGGCCTTGTTCTCAGACCAGTCTGGCTATTTGAAGGCAGAGGGAGTTGGTGTCTGCCGGTTATTTTGGGGTGATTCTGGGGTACACAGCACATTCAGCACAAGATCAGCAATGGAGGAAGGGAGGGAGGGACTTAGTAGGTAGCCTCCTGTTCCTGCAATTTTCTTGCATTGTTTCAAAACTAAAAAGTGAAAATACTTATTTCTAAGGAAATTAAAATCACTTGTAAAAAAAAAAAGTGGAGTGGAACTTGGAGCAGGACCCAGTTCCACGGTGGGACCAGGGAGAACTGGGGATCAGAGGTGGTGCCCTGTGGGCTGGGGCTGCTCTTCGGGGGGCTCTGGATTGTGGGAAAGCCCGGGGGGTCTCTGGCAGGGGGTGGGGCCTGCGGCAGCAGCCACAGGAAGCACTTCAGTATTTTACAACTGTTTTGCCTAAAATGGTGCCGCCCAGCGGACACCAGTCCTGTCCGCAGGGCTTGGGTTGGTGGGTACCCATCCCGGTCAAGGTGGGCAGCCTGCTCTGCTCCAGCCAGCGGATGCCAGGGGCCGGGCTAGTGGGGCCGGTCCCCCTCTCGCCTTCCCAGAGAAGCCAAACACCCTGAGCTTTCTGTTGAGCACTTAAAATGACCGTGCCGGCCAAACACAGCCCATCAGGGTGGCTTTTGACCTCTCCTTCCTAGTGGCGAAGGTGCCCCAGCAAGCCCCTTCCCTACACCCCTGCAGACATTATCAACCCACACCAGCTCTCTCCCAAAGGCTGGTACCCACTCCCGTCCCCCAACAAAACAAGGGACCCTTTCTGCCACTTTCCAGATGGCTCTGGCCGGAAGCAGGATCCAGAGAAATCGCTCTTGACTTCCGCTAACCAAGGGTGGGGTCTTCTGGCCCGGACCCCTCAAGGGATTCTGTAAACAGGAACTGGAGGTGTTGGCAGAACTTGGGGAGGCCCTCGGAAGTCAGGGAAAGTCCTTTATGGGGTCCTGCCCACCACCAAACACAGCACAGCTCTGCCTGCCACTGTTGACCACCAATCCCACTCTTCAGCTTGCCCTCTGCTTCCTTTCCTGGGGTGACTTTGAGAACTACAGTCTTGGGAGTTCCACTCAGTAGGGACACACTCAGGATCTGGAAGGTCCAGGGGAGACTAGCTCTGCCACTGGGAGGTGGACAGAGCCATGTCAGAGCACTCCAGCCTTTGCCAGCTGGAAAAATCGTGCAATCCCCTCCTTGAAGGGGAGGGGGGCGGCTGAGTCACTGGGTGGGAGCTGTTCCCAGCCACACAAGGCCCTTGTGAAAGGCCCGCTCTGGAGCCTGCCCCCTCCCTGAGCGCTGTCTCTGCTCTGGGGACTCCTGGACACGCCCCCAGCACACCCAATCTCTGCCTCCTGGGCGGCCAACATTTCACAGTGGGCACCCTGGGGAGAAGGGATAAAGGCTAGGGCCAGGGTCAGATCCCAGGAGCTGGCCTGGGCAGGGGACAGGTTACTGCCCTGCTGTGAGCCTCAGTTTCTTCAGTGAGGAGGTTGGAGCCGGTCAGTTCCAGGGATCCTTCCAGTCGGAGAGTATGCTACCCAGGATTCTGAAGAAAATTCCAGACTTTTCAAGGGGAGGGGGCAGGGCAGGAGTGGTGGGTCAGCCTGAAGGGCTTGTCAGAGTCTCAGGAGGGCTAGTGCCTATAGATGGGGGTAGCCCAGAGTGGACACAGCTCTGTGGAGCACATGACATCGGGGTCACCTAGGAGCCGGCAGGCAGGCCTTCCGGGCAAGCCCTGGCCATCGTAATGGCTGACTGCCCCCTCTGCAGGGCAGGCAAGGGGCAAAGGATGGCCAAGGGTCAGCATCAGGGGGGACTTCCAGTGACCCAGTGCCTTTGCTCACCTCCCTGAAGGGACACTGGGATCCTGGGGACTGGTGACCAGGGCCAGCCCCATGCCCACCCCAGTGCAGAGTTGGAGAGTGGCCTGGGAGGCAGGTGTGGGAGGATCTCTTGTCCCCACCTGCCGTCTCCTGGCAGGCCAGTGGCCTCCTCTGCCGGGTGGCACTTACCTTGTTCCTGCTGGTGGCATGGGCCTCCCAGGAGCAGTTCCCAGCCATCTCCAGGCTCGGAGGGTCCAGGTCCCTGCTCGCAGCTCACCGGCTGGCACGCCCACCTGGCACCTGGCCACAGCCCGGGGAGAGGGTGAAATGAGGACAGTGGGTCTGACTCCTTCTGAAATGCCCCCATCCCACCTCCCAGCCCCGTCCCCAGGCCCTGGGCTCTCACCTTGGCGGAAAGGCCATCCCCAGCTCTGAAGAAGGGCTTGGCAGGACTGTCCTGCGAGCACAGCCCTCCTGCCCGAGGACCCCTCACACAGACCCTCGGGGCCCCTTGGAGCCACTGTGGCTCACTAGGGAGGAAGCCCCCTCACCCCCACCCCCTCCACTTGGTCTTCGAGGTTTCGGAGCCAGACTGCTCTGGAGGTACGTTCCCGAGCACCTCCATGTGTCCCGGCCCTGGGTGGCAGGGGAGGGGCGCGGTGAGGTCAGGCAGGTCGTTTTGGCAGGGAGACTTCCTGGAGGACGAGGTCTTTGTCTGGGCCTTGATCTGGCCTTTCCCCTAAAGGTTCCTGGAAGGCACAGCTTCGCCCCCACCACCAACCCCAGCTCCCCGGATGCTGGCTGAGCACCTGCCGCCCCACCTCCCCCTTGTGGGGTGTGGCCTATTACCAGCTGCAGGGCAGCTGCCCTCATTCCCCTTTGGTAGGTGACCTAGGGTCCAGGGGTGAGGTCACTCTCCAGCGGCCAGCACATGTGTCTATTGTTGGGGCTGCAGCTGCGACGGAGGAGAGGGGTGATTGGGGAGCGAGCCAGGAGGCCAGGCCGTGGCCCTGACTCCGGCGGGTGGGGGGAGGCCTCGGGCTGCCAATCATGAGCCTGGGAGGGGGGTGAGCTGGGGGGGACGACCCAGCAGGAGACTGGTCCACCCTGGTTGGCCACAGATCATGGGTCTGCCTACCCTGTGTCTGCTAAAAGTGACCTGTCCCTCAACCAGATCTCCTATCGCTCCCCCCCCAGGAAGTGGGGAAACTGAGGTCGAGGGTGAGAAAAGGCCTTGTCAGGGGACAGTGCAGCCACAGGTGGCCGGAGCCCTCCCCTCCCCGGAGAGACTGCTGGGCAGTGCGGTGGCCTCCACTCCCCAGAAATTCCTTCCTCTGCAGGTCCACCCGGCTGGCTGCAGCCGCCACCTCCTCCCCTCTCCGCCTGTCCCAGCTGGGCTGTGAGTCACTGGCTGCAAAGGGTGTCCATCTGTGCAAGCCGCCCGCCCCTTCTTTAACCCTTGGCCTCCAGGATCTGGTGGGAACCCTGCCACCCTGAGGCCAAAGCTGTGCAGCGGGGTGTGGAGGGCCCAGCACCGCCCCAGGCCTGCGCCCACCTCAGGTCTCCTGCCCTCCTGCCCCAGGCTGCGGGTGCACCCTGGAGCTTGTGGAGGCACCTGTGCCTGGAGTGGCTCAGTGCGGGGCCTACGTGGTCACGGTGGGAGCCCCTGTGTGTGGTGCCACGCACAGATCCTGGTGCTGGGCAGTGGGCATCTTCACCCCCCGCCTCAAGGCACCGCCTAACTCCAGTTGGTCCACTGTCCATGGCCAGGGACAGGCTGCATGCTCCCCACGGGGAGCCTGCCCAGACTTTCCCCTGCCTGCACCCCAGACCCACCCGGCCCCAGGTAAGCCACCTCCGCTTCCCCCCTTGCTCCCAGCCCTCTCGAGGCCCTTCCAGAGCCTTCCACACCAGGCCCTCAGCTCCCCTGGGGGAAACCTGGACCCAGGAAAGTGTCACCTTTCACGCTGGTCAGGCTGGACCCTGGGGCGGAGGGCTGGCCCGTCCACAGCACAGGCTAGCATGCCGGAGAGCCCCTGCCCACACGCTGATGGAGCTGACCGTCTGTGTCCCCTGGTCCTGGCCCTACCAGGATACGCCCAGCGACTTCACTGACGCGCAGAGAGATCTAGCAGCCCAGACGGGCCACATTAAGGACATATGTGTGACATGTGTAGGGACGTGTGGAGTGCGTGTGCTGCGTGTTGATCAGCGCTGGCTTCAACCACAGCTGACCAGGAAGCTGCCAGCCCAGCACCCCCTGCCCCTGCCTGCACTCCCCTCCAAACAAGGACAGTGCGGCCACTGCCTGCTTCCCCCAGCCTGGCTCACCCCAGCCCTCCAGGACCCAGAGCCTCTGGTTTCCCCCTGGCAGCCGCCTGGGCTGGGCCTGAGGGCACTGGTCATTGGAGGGGCTGTCTGACGCTGCCCTTGACACACAGAGAGCCTGTCTCCCACTCTAGGACCCGAGTCCCTGCTGATAGCTGGATCCAAGGGGCTCATCCAAGGGGCTCATCCAAGGGGATGGAGACCTGGCAGAACGTGGCAGGGACTTCCTCAGTGGACTCCACGCTGTGCCAGGCTCCGCCAGCCTGGGAAAAGGTGGGACCCAGCTGCCCAGCCTCCTGACCCCAGCATGTCCACTGTGGGGCTGGCCCTGCAGCTGCTCCAGCCCGGACTCAGCCTCGCAGAAGCTGGTGTGCCTGGGAGCGCAGGAGCCCTCTCCTCTTGCTGGGATGCTGCCCGCTGGGTGTTCCCTGCTAGCCCTTCCAGAACGCTCTCTTGGACGTGAAGTTGGGGGAGGGACGGGAAGCCCCCACCCACAGGAGGACAGAGCAGGGGCCGGTTGCTGAGGCCGGCTTGGGGCTGGGGGTTGGGGGAGGCCAGCTGGCCAGGGCATGGTCACACAGGAGGGGACTCTCAGAGTTCCTCGCTGTCCCTGAGAGCCCTGCAGCCTCTGAGTGGCGGGAGAGACCTCCTGGTGGGTGACAGCCTTGGCATCTCAGGGCTTCCTGATTCAAGAGGTGGATTTCTGGGAGCCTCCTGCCCTGAAGACGTCCACCTCATTTTTCTTCCCTGCCTGGCCTTCACCCTACAGACCCCCTTTCCCCGAGCCCCTCCCTCGGTCCCTGGACACAGGGAGCTACCTGCCGCTGTCCTGGTCCTCGGAGTCCTTCCCTTTGTGACGGGCTCCTCCTGAGATCCCTGCCTCCGCCTGGCGGACCCAGCAGGGCAGCAGGCCAGCCAAGCGCTGCCCGAGCCTCGGGAACGTGAGCTTGGTGGAGGACGGGACGAGCCCTTGCCTGCTGCAGGAGATGGCTTTGGAAGCAGAACCCGCCCCAAACCCAATTCCAGGCCCGGCAGGAGGGGGAGGGGAGGGGGGAGGAGGAGGGGCTGCTCTCGATGAGGCTTCGGGAAGGAATGCCCCGCTCAGGAGCCCCCCCAGAGCCCCACGGGGGACTCATCTTTTTGCCTGGTGACGTCAGGTTGGCCCAAGTGCTGAGCACTGCGGCCGGAGTCCAGCTGTTAACCTCCCTTGTATCCTACGGCCCCCCAAATCTGTCCTGTCCTGCAGAGGGAGCTCTGCTGTCCACTGGCCTGGCGCCCTGGGTCTGCTCCCAGTGGGCATTTTGGGGTGGATGGGCGGTCCCCACCCTGCCGTCTCCACTGGGGGAGGGGCTGGCTTGGGGAAGCTGGGCGCACAGAGGAGAGGGCTCCCTGGCGGAGGCGCAGAGTCCATGGAGGGACTGCAGCACCCCCAGGTGGCGTCCAGGTCCACTCCCCCTGCCCACCCTGGAATGTGCTGGGGAGGCCCCCTGTGGCCTTCTGGAACCAGGAATTCCCTTTCCCAGCCCTAATAGCAATCAGATGGAGTAAGTGGAAAATCACCGCCCGCCCGGGGCGAGCAGGGGAGCTGGCGGCCGCGGGGCCTGGTGCGTGCGCTGCTCAGCGGGATGAGTCAGCCTCCCCCAGAGAGGGGGTCCTGGAACGTGTCCGTGGTCCGGGCACCCAGCCCAAAACGGGGAGCAGGAGGGTGGGCCGTCAGTGCTGGTGGTGAGCCCTTCAGAGGCACCAAGAAATGACTCTCCTGCCCTGGGCCCACTTTCTCATGGCCCCGGAGCCCCAGGGAATTCCGTTTTCCCTGCCTGAGCAAATGCTGCCCAGGCGGGGCTGTGGGCCCCTGTGGGCGTCTTACCCAAACCGCAAGAGACTCTCCCTGCACCTGCCCCAGCCTCCAGCTTCCCGCCCCAGAGCAAGAGGAGGACGGAGCCTGAGACTGGGGTCTCCTGGGGTCTCCTGGGGGTGGGGCGCTCTGAGAGTCTGGGGATACCCAGACCCCACCCGAGGCCCACAGAGGCTGGGCAGGCAGGGTGGTGACCTGTTGGCCTCCCCCAGGGCAGCAGCTGGGGCCCAGCTGGGCCGCTTGTTTACACGGGGAGGCCGGGGGAGGCCAGGGAGGCTGAAGCCAGTCAAGTTCCAAGTGTAATTGCTTTTGGACACTTAAAAGGAGCTGCGTGAAGTGGGCAGAGGCTCTGGACTCCGCCGCCTTATTTGGTATGGAAATTTGTTTCCTTCTAAACCCGAGAGAGGTGCTTCGGATGGGAGCGGCGCCTTTGCCTGGGCCGCTGTGTCCCGTTTGCCACAGTCGGGTCCGGGGACCCAGTCCTCGCAGTTCCCTGTCTGCTGAGGGCCCCACTCCTGGTCCGCAGAGGGTGCCTTCTCCTGGTGACCTGGGCTCTCTGGGGTCCCTTTTACAAGGGCATCAGCCCCCCTCAGGACAGCTCCACCCTGTGGCCTAGTCACCCCCAAAGCCTGTCTTCTAATGCCACCATCTTGGGGGGAGGGTTCCAACACTGGAATTTGGGGGCACTTCCCGGGCCTTGGTTTCCTCGTGAAGCGGTGCCCTGGCTCCGTGCGTGGGACTGCTCACTCGCCCACCAGTTGTGAGGTGTCCAGTCCAGGGCCAGCCCACGTGGTGACCTAGACACAGGCCCTGCTCTACTGGCTTTCATAATCTGTCCCCAGGCTCTAAATGGCAACCACCTGCCATCCAGTGCCCTCCCTGCCCCTCCCAGTAGAAAGGACCTTGATTTTTAACACATCCATCAGTCACCCACCCACACACCCACCCTTCCATCCACAGGCTCCTATCCTCCCATCACCCAGCATCCATCCATCCACGTTTCTAGCCACGGCCCACTCGTCCATCCATCCATCCATCCACCTATCTAGCCACGACCCACTCGTCCATCCATCCATCCATCCACCTATCTAGCCACGGCCCACTCGTCCATCCATCCATCCATCCACCTATCTAGCCACGACCCACTCGTCCATCCATCCATCCATCCACATATCTAGCCACGACCCACTCGTCCATCCATCCATCCATCCACCTATCTAGCCACGACCCACTCGTCCATCCATCCATCCATCCACCTATCTAGCCACGACCCAGTCGTCCATCCATCCATCCATCCACCTATCTAGCCACGACCCAGTCGTCCATCCATCCATCCATCCACATATCTAGCCACGACCCAGTCGTCCATCCATCCATCCATCCACATATCTAGCCACGACCCAGTTGTCCCTCCATCCATCCATCCACGTTTCTAGCCACGACCCACTCGTCCATCCATCCATCCACGTGCCACCCACACATTTAGCCACCCGTCCGCCCACTCATCCTCCCACCCACTCATCCATACGTCCACATGTCCATCCACCCATGTGTGCATCCGTCCACCTACCCCTCTGTCCACCCACTGACCGTCCATCCCCTAGCCATCCATTCTTATCTTTGGTCAACACTTATTTATAGAAGACCAGCGATGTTGGTGCCGGGGAAGAATTGTGGGGGAAGCCGAGGGGGAGGAGTGGGAGCAGGACATGACCCGAAGGCCGGCGGCCACTGCTCTCCGCCTGGGCTCCTGCAGTGAGGACGGCGGCAGGCGCTGGCCGAAGGGAAGGAGGGAGGGAGACGGGCCGAATGGCGGCCACCTGAAGATGTCCTCGTGCACAAACCCTGAGAACGTGAGGCCTCACTGTGGCCAGAGATGGGGACACATGAGGTGAAGTTCCTGAGTGCCTTCCCGGGCACATGGCTGTGGCAACCTTGTCATGGATTGCCCAGGGGGTCCTGTCACCACAAGGTCCCTAGGAGAAGGAGGCAGGAGACCTGCTCCTCGAGTCCCTGTGTGACCAGCACGGCAGCTCCTCTGTCCTCCAATGCGCGGTCAGCCTCGACACCAGCTTTGTCTACCTGTCCTCCTCCACACCCTGCGCCCTTCTGGCACCAGGACCACTTCTGCCCTAAGTGAGCCCCAGGTGCCACAGAATGGGTCTGTGACCACTTTGGCCCAAACTCAGCAAAAGCCACCTTTAAAAGGCGCGTGTAGCCTCCTAACTCCCAGAGTGACCCAGTCAGCCTTCGGATTCGCTTTACACCTGTGTGGGCGTCGGGGCCCAGCAAGGTGGCTGGTCGACAGGGTCCTTGGCAGCTGGACTCCTCTCCTGGTCTGTCTCTCCCCGCCTCCTCCTTCCTCCTCCCCCCTTCCTCCCCCCTCCTCCCCTCCTCCCTCCTCTGTCCTCCTCCCCTCTTTCTCCTTTTCATCCTTCTCCATCCCACTGCGTTTGGCACAGGACCTGGGCTAAGGCAGGGAAGCTGGGGAGGCTGTAGCCAGAGGGTTGGAGAACCTGCCGTGGGGACGCAGGAGCTGGGAGTGCTCCTGCTCCTTCTCCTAGGGACCTTGGGATGACAGGCCCACCTCAGCAGCTGGCCCACGTGGCTTCCTGGAGCCTGGAGCAGGGGCTGGAGGCGGGTGGGTGAGGCCCCTGGTCTGGGGGAATGGCTCCTCTGACTCACCCCCAGCTCTCCCCCAGTTCCTCTCCTGTCACATCGGGGAGCACAGTTTGCAGGCTTGGGGTGGGGCGTGAGGGCCACAGCATGTGGCATCTGCCCTCTGTCCACTGGACTTCTTCTGAGGGGATGCAGGGGTCTATTTGGCGACGTCCCCAGGAAGTGCTGCAGGAGGAGTGGGCACGGGAAGGGAAGGGAGGATTAGAACCCAGGCCCGCCTTGCTTCTGGGGGTCTCCTTTCCAGCTGGCTCTTGCCTCCTCCGCCTGCTCCGAGGATCATGACAAAGGCACCTGCCAACCCAGGGCCGCCCCCGGCAAGGGTCTCCTGGGGTTCTACCCACTCCTGCTCCTTGCCTGGTGGGCTGAGAGCACCATGGGGTACCCTCTCCTGATCTGGGGGTGCAGCTGAGAGCACCATGGGGTACCTCTCCTGATCTGGGGGTGCAGCTGAGAGCAACATGGGGTACCTCTCCTGATCTGGGGGTGCAGCTGAGAGCAACATGGGGTACCCTCTCCTGATCTGGGGGTGCAGCTGAGACGGCCATGGGGTCCCTCTCCTGATCTGGGGGTGCAGCTGAGACAGCCATGGGGTACCCTCTCCTGATCCGGGGGTGCAGCTGAGACAGCCATGGGGTACCCTCTCCTGATCTGGGGGTGCAGCTGAGAGCAACATGGGGTACCCTCTCCTGATCTGGGGGTGCAGCTGAGACGGCCATGGGGTCCCTCTCCTGATCTGGGGGTGCAGCTGAGAGCAGCCATGGGGTACCCTCTCCAGATCTGGGGGTGCAGCTGAGAGCAGCCATAGGGTATCCTCTCCAGATCTGGGGGTGCAGCTGAGAGCAGCCATGGGGTACCCTCTCCAGATCTGGGGGTGCAGCTGAGAGCAGCCATGGGGTACCCTCTTCAGATCTGGGGGTGCAGCTGAGAGCACCATGGGGTACCCTCTCCTGATCTGGGGGTGCAGCTGAGAGCACCATGGGGTACCCTCTCCTGATCTGGGGGTGCAGCTGAGAGCAGCCATGGGGTATCCTCTCCTGATCTGGGGGTGCAGCTGAGACAGCCATGGGGTACCCTCTCCTGATCTGGGGGTGCAGCTGGGAGCACCATGGGGTACCTCTCCTGATCTGGGGGTGCAAGTGAGAGCACCATGGGGTACCCTCTCCTGATCTGGGGGTGCAGCTGAGACAGCCATGGGGTATCCTCTCCTGATCTGGGGGTGCAGCTGAGGGCACCATGGGGTACCCTCTCCTGATCTGGGGGTGCAGCTGAGACAGCCATGGGGTATCCTCTCCAGATATGGGGGTGCAGCTGAGAGCACCATGGGGTACCCTCTCCTGATCTGGGGGTGCAGCTGAGACAGCCATGGGGTACCCTCTCCTGATCTGAGGGTGCAGCTGAGACGGCCATGGGGTACCCTCTCCTGATCTGGGGGTGCAGCTGAGACAGCCATGGGGTACCCTCTCCTGATCTGGGGGTGCAGCTGAGACAGCCATGGGGTACCTCTCCTGATCTGGGGGTGCAGCTGGGAGCACCATGGGGTACCCTCTCCGGACCTGGGGGTGCAGCTGAGAGCACCATGGGGTACCCTCTCCGGATCTGGGGGTGCAGCTGAGAGCACCATGGGGTACCCTCTCCAGATCTGGGGGTGCAGCTGAGAGCAGCCATGGGGTACCCTCTCCTGATCTGGGGTGCAGCTGAGAGCAGCCATGGGGTACCCTCTCCAGATCCGGGGTGCAGCTGAGAGCAGGGCAAGGGTGAATTCGCACTCAACGCTGGGATCGCGGTCTGACTGCTGTCCAGGCCTGTGCACTCGCACACATAAACTCGCCCTGATGTCCACACCAAAGCCTGCCGCGTTTTCCCGGGCTAGTGCCCAGCTGTCGAGTTTCTCTGATTCTGAGCTGTCCAGGGCCCTCCGTCAGAGGCCACGCAGGCTGGCGGGGTGGCTCAGTGGAAGTGTATTTACCAGGTGTGTGCGTGGCTCTGGGCAGAAGGAGCTATTTCCAACCAAAGCTTCCAGACCTGGTCTCCTGGGTCTCTGTGATCTGGACTTTCCCTGGTGCCTGGTTGCATTTGCAGTTGGACAGGTCACACGGATTGAGGGTGTATACCATGTGGTTTTTTTTTTTTTTTTAATTTTGCACTGAGGTTATAGCTCAGTGGTGGAGATTGGGTTCCATCCCCAGCACCACAAACAAACAAAACAATTATTTTAAAACTCCAGGATCTTTTGAAAATGTGTATGTATGTGACCACGGGCTTTCCCCTCCTAACCACTGCTCAGGGTGCTAAGTGCGTTCCCGGGCACGTGGCTGTGGGACTGTGACCACCAGCCTCTGCAGAACTCTTCATGTTGCTCAAGGTCCCCATGAAACACGGCCTTCTCCTCCCTGCAGCCCCCAGCCCTCTGGGCCTCTCTCCTCAGGTTCACACACCCACCCATGGTGCACGGGGAGCCCAGCTGCCACCTCCAGCCCAAAGCTTGTCATTTCCTGCTTGTTCCTTGGTAGGACCTGGTGGGAGTGTTGCTGGAGGTGGGCGGAGGCTCCTAGTCGCTGTGTGCAGAGGCAGGGCAGGGCAGGGCAGGGCAGGGGCAGGGCAGGGCAGGGGCAGGGCAGGGGCAGGGGCAGGGGCAGAGGCAGGGCAGGGGCAGGGGCAGGGGCAAGGGCAGGGCAGGGGCAGGGGCAGGGTCAGGGCAGGACAGGGCAGGGACAGGGCAGGGCAGGGCCCGCAGGGCGGGCAGTCGGGCAGGCTCATCCCCGGGAGAGAGCGCAGGCAGGAGGACGCAGATCCAGCCCCGGGAGAGGGCGCGGGAGGCTGCACGGACCCTCACGCCAGGCTCTGGGCTGCCCTGGGCTGGGGTGGAGCCGGAGGCCTGAACCTCGGGGCGGCGGGTTGGCGGGGGTCAGACCCCTGTGCTGTGGGCACTGGGGCAGGGGCCTGCGAGCTCCAGTCACTTTGCTCTTTCCGGCCTAGTGCCACCCACGGGTCCTGCGACAGCCCCGACCCTTGGAGCCTTGGTGGCCTTGGGAACTCGGCTGGTGTCCCCAAATCTACGGAGGAGCACGGTGGCCCCGTGGTGGACTGTGGGGACTGGTGGTGCCCATCGGTGGCTCTGAGTCCTCATCCTCCCTTCCCAGCAGGGGTTCCTTCCACTGCCCACCACAAGAGGGAGGGGGACGTGTGTCCTGTGGCGTCACATGATGAGTCCCCTGGGTCATTTGCTGCTGGGGCCTTTTACAGTCCTGGCCTCCCTACCCCACCCCTGCCCTCTCCAGCGACTCCAACTTCATCATGGCTGCCTGCACAGCTTCTGAGAAAGGGGGACGGTGGGTGGGGGACCAGCTCACCCAGCCAATGGCCCTGTGCAACTCAGAGAGGGCTCAGAGGCCCCCACCCCCTTCCCACGCTCCCCCCCTTCCCCCGGCCGCCCCCTGGACGCTCTGTAGCTGGAACACTAGTCAGGAGGGGCTCTGCTTCACGGCTGCACTCCCCACCAAGTGAACAGACGCGCACCAAGCCACCCGCAAGGACCATCACCTCAGGCGAGGGGGACACAGGTGTGGCCACAGTGGGGCTTTGTTCCTGAGGCGCCAGCCAGGCAGATGCCACCTCCTCTCCCTCACGCCCCGTGCCCTCGGCGGTGGGGGTCCTTTGCCGGGCGGGTGCTCAGAGCTTCACTCCCAGGGGGTCCGGCCAGGGTGGGCTTGCCTCTCCTGGTCCCCGTGGCTCCCCACGCGTTTGCTACAGGACAGGGGAGCCTCCGTGTCCTGGGTGCCAGGCTTGGGAGCACCATGGCCCCCGGCAACCAGTGTCCCCGACGGTTGGGACTGGGCACACCAGCGGGGACGGGGACACCCTCTGTACCCAGGCCTAGAAACTGTACCTCATTCTGTGGCCCCAAAGCACCGTCACCAGGCCTGGAAAGGCCACTCCTGCATTCTGAAGTGTTCAGAGAGGCCGTGTCCAATGGGCACGTGGAGAAAGGAGATCCTTGACCAGAGGCCACCCTTGATCCGACCCGCCAGGCCCCCCAGTCTAGGGTGGTGGTTTGGAGAAGTGTTGGGGGCAGGGAAGACGAATCCACGGTGGAGCAATTGGTTTTTCCAGGAGAAGTCCCTGCTGTCCCTTCCATGATGGAAGATGGAAGTGGCCCCGTGACACCAACCTCCCCAGGGCTGGCTGTGCCCCGGGGAGAACATCCTGCCTGGACACAGTCATAGGACGGGCAGGCCAGCTTCTTCCTCTGTCAGTCGGTCACAGGGAATCCCCCTGGGGTCATTTGTGTGGCTGTGCATGCGAAGTCCGTGCCGTGAAGTGGACGTCATTAGCTCGTGTCCCCAGGACCTGCTCTCGTCTGACCTCACAGCTAATGCTGGAGCTGTGGCATGTGTGGACCCACCGTCATAGCCCGTGGGGCTGGTGACCACCCATTCGAGGTGGCAGCTGGGAGGTCACCATGGAACCGCATGGCAGTGACACCCCAGGGTGGCATTGGGTCTCACCTGCAGCCCGACAGCCAGGCTGGAGCTGGGTCTCCCGAGGAGACTCGTTTTTGTCAGAAGGGGATGTGTCCCGCTCCAGGCCTGGTATCCGCCCGGTGCCGCTGCAGGAGCCCGCCAGGGCGTCCGCACGAATCCACTGGACTCTTCATGATCCGTGCATCTGCTGGGTCACCGGGCTGGAGGGTACAACAGCTGCACAGCAGCTGGACGTGTCCAGAGCCCTCTCTTGCTCCAGGCCTACTCCACACGCGGCCTCGAGGGTGAGCAGAACACCCTAAAGCACGAATGTGTCACACCCAGATCACACCCGGCCCCGGGCAGCTGTGTCCTGAGTCAGAGGCGCCTGGTGCAGCAATGGGGTGCTTCCTCCCGGAGGGGACAGCTCGGCACGCCCCGACCCGCGCACCCTGAAACTTCACTGAGGGGCACTCTGACACACCTGTGTGTGACCCAACTCCATGCTGCTGTCTGAGGGGGACCATCCCAGACCTCCGGGGTGCCTGAACCGGCGGCAGATGATCCCACACCGGCCGGCAAGCAGGCGTGGTCAAGGCCAACCACCACCAAAACAAAACAGAAAAGTGATGACCGTGTCCTGCCATAGAGTCGTGAGTGGGGTCTTCTCTTTGCGGTGCGGGGCCCCCACGCCCCCCAGGACAGTGTGAGTTGGTGCAGTGTCGGCCTGACGATCTGAGGTGACGACCTCGGTGACTACGCAAGGGTCCCTAAACACCAGCTTTGTGACACTGCGACGGGGGATCTGGCGACGACGGGGGTCGGTGGGCCAGCTTCCGGTCACTGTAAGAGAGCCCCTGAGAACACGCGGAAAGGAAGCCGTTCCTTCCGGCTCACGTTTCAGGCCCTCCCCGGGCGCTTGGCCCCGTGGCTCTGGGCCATGGGGCTGCAGAACAACCTGGTGGGAGGAGGCCAGTCCCCTACCTCACGGTGGCTGAGAACCAAGACGGAGAGAGAGGAGGGAAACCGGGTTCCAATAGCCCCTGCAAGGGCATGTCCCCCAGGTCCTGACTTCCTGCCCCTAGGCCCCACCTCCTAAGTGTCCCACCACCTTTCAGTAGTGCCACTGACCGAGGACCAAGCCTTTGCACTTGGGCTTTCGGGGGACAAGCCGTAGCGGTGACTACTGGGCAGGTAGGATGTACAGGCCGGATGCGCTGGACAAGAGGATGGCTCGTGTCCTGGGTGGGCTGGGGCAGCGTGAGGTTCCTCAGGAACTTGTGAATGTTTATTTCTGGGATTTTCCATGTAGTGTTTGTGGACCACGGTTTTCGGTAGGGGAGTGAGAGTACAGAGAGCAGAACTGTGAATGAGGGGTCCTACTGCATACTGGAGCAGCTTGTCCTGTGCAATGCAGAGGTAAGTGATGTCCCGTGGGCCAATGTGTGACAGGGCTGGAGTGCTGATAGGTCCAAGGGAAGGTGGTGAGCTACACTGCCGGGCGGAAACCCACTTCTCAGTAAAGAGTATGGAAAACAGAAATTGCCAAGTATCGGAAGCTGTGTTCATCTTCTCCACCCAGGATACCGTCTCTAAGCCGAGCACAGTGGCGCACGCCTGTAATCCCAGTGCCTCAGGAGGCTGAGGCAGGAGGATGGTAAGTCTGAGGCCAGCCTCAGCAACTTAGCTAGACCCTGTCTCAAAATAAAAAGATCTGGGGATGTGGCTCAGTCGCAGGGCATCCGGGTTCAATCCCCAGAACAGCAAGACAAAGCAAAGGGTGACCAGATCCGGGAGACCATATGAAATTGGAGTCTTATGAAGTTCACAGTGTGACGTGGTTTTCTGTTTCAAGACAGGAAGAGAGGTGTCCTGGTGGCTTCTGCCCAGCTGTTTCTGCAGAGCGGTCCCCGTCTACAGTCAGGACTCTGCCAACCACGGGGGACGGGGGGGGTGGTCTATTCCACGCTGCTTTACGGGATCAGGTGCAGCAGCCTGTCACCATGAGCCTCCCGTGAGATGGCTCAGAGCCAAAGCCACCAATTTCTTGGCTTCCTCAAACCCTGCTCTGACTGCGGGTCACGGGGTGATTCGTGCCAGCTGGAGTTGGCATTGGCCCAGGCCTGGTGTTCCCCCAGATCCGAGAACCTCTTTTCTCTATCCACCCTCCCAGGTAACAGCGCCAGTTCTCTGGGGAAGGTGGGGGGACGTGTGCGAGATGAGCCCCTTCATTCAGCGGCTCCGGATAACTCTGGGCATTGGGTGAGGGGCCTTGGGTGTCCACTGTGGCCAGCTGAGTCGGGTCTTGGGCAGCAGGTGTAGAGCCTCACCTTGGGAGGAGCCAGGTGGGACTGAGATGATTCAGGGCACCCGGGAGGAGGTGCCGTTTCCCACGGGGACCTGAGCCCTGAGGACCCTGGTGTCTGTGGGGTCCGGGGCCCAGCCCCCGTGGATGGGTCCCCAGGTCTCGACTCTGTGGCAACAAGAAACATGGGCGAGTTGCTCGGGCGGCAGAGGGAGCTTTCCGGCCCCTTTCCCAGGTCCTGCGCTGGGTGGCCACAGTCTCCCACCAAGTCCTCAGGGGCAGCGGGAGAGGCTGAGCCCACCCTGGCCCCCCGTGGAGGCCCAGCAGCAGGTCCCTTGCAGTGGCTGTGGCTGTGGTCCCTGTGGTTGGCACCCGTGGCACTCACTCCTGTGCCCAGTAGCAATGATCCAGGGGCTGCTTTGGCCGCTCTGTGGTGACTAGCAGGTCCCTGCTCCAGTGGCCATGGAGTCCATGCCTTTCCTGTCGTCGGCCAGAGGCCACCTCCCAGGACCTCCTCTCTAAGGTCCCTTCTCCTGGTCCCCCTCTGTCCTTCCCATCTGGGCTGGGAGGGGAGAGCGGCCACTAGGGCTTGCTGAAGTGAGGCCTTGCTGCAGGGGCTCCAGGGTGCGAGGGTCCGGCTCTGGACATCTGCAACCAGAGCCCAGAGAGACGGTCATCACGCACTCTTGAAAGCCCCTCTCATCAGGGCCATGCCGTGAAGGGCATGCTGGGTCACATGGCCACGTCAGAGGTGTGCTCCTGGCGTCGTCGTGGTTACCAGGTGTGCTGGGGTCGTCGTGGTTACCAGATGTGCTCCTAGGGTCGTCATGGTTACCAGGTGTGCTCCTGGGTTCGTCGTGGTTTCCAGGTGTGCTCCTGGGGTCCTCGTGGTTACCAGGTGTGCTCCTGGGGTCGTCGTGGTTTCCAGGTGTGCTCCTGGGGTCCTCGTGGTTTCCAGGTGTGCTCCTGGGGTCGTCGTGGTTTCCAGGTGTGCTGGGGTCGTCGTGGTTACCAGGTGTGCTCCTGGGTTCGTCGTGGTTTCCAGGTGTGCTCCTGGGGTCCTCGTGGTTACCAGGTGTGCTCCTGGGGTCGTCGTGGTTTCCAGGTGTGCTGGGGTCGTCATGGTTACCAGGTGTGCTCCTGGGGTCCTCGTGGTTACCAGGTGTGCTGGGGTCGTCGTGGTTACCAGGTGTGCTCCTGGGGTCCTCGTGGTTTCCAGGTGTGCTCCTGGGGTCGTCGTGGTTTCCAGGTGTGCTGGGGTCGTCGTGGTTACCAGGTGTGCTCCTGGGGTCCTCGTGGTTTCCAGGTGTGCTGCTGGGGTCGTCGTGGTTTCCAGGTGTGCTCCTGGGGTCGTCGTGGTTACCAGGTGTGCTCCTGGGGTCGTCGTGGTTACCAGGTGTGCTCCTGGGGTCGTCGTGGTTACCAGGTGTGCTCCTGGGGTCGTCGTGGTTACCAGGTGTGCTCCTGGGGTCGTCGTGGTTACCAGGTGTGCTCCTGGGGTCGTCGTGGTTACCAGGTGTGCTCCTGGGGTCGTCGTGGTTACCAGGTGTGCTCCTGGGGTCGTCGTGGTTACCAGGTGTGCTCCTGGGGTCGTCGTGGTTACCAGGTGTGCTCCTGGGGTCGTCGTGGTTACCAGGTGTGCTCCTGGGGTCCTCGTGGTTACCAGGTGTGCTCGGGGTCGTCGTGGTTTCCAGGTGTGCTCCTGGGGTCGTCGTGGTTACCAGGTGTGCTCCTGGGGTCCTCGTGGTTTCCAGGTGTGCTCCTGGGGTCGTCGTGGTTACCAGGTGTGCTACTGGGGTCGTCGTGGTTACCAGGTGTGCTCCTGGGGTCCTCGTGGTTTCCAGGTGTGCTCCTGGGGTCGTCCTGGTTACCAGGTGTGCTCCTGGGGTCGTCCTGGTTACCAGGTGTGCTCCTGGGGTCGTCGTGGTTTCCAGGTGTGCTCCTGGGGTCGTCTTGGTTTCCAGGTGTGCTGGGGTCGTCGTGGTTACCAGGTGTGCTGGGGTCGTCGTGGTTACCAGGTGTGCTGGGGTTGTCGTGTCCAGGTGTGCTCCTGGGGTCATCGAGGTTACCAGGTGTGCCCCTGGGGTTGTCGTGGTTACCAGGTGTGCTCCTGGGGTCGTCCTGGTTACCAGGTGTGCTCCTGGGGTCGTCCTGGTTACCAGGTGTGCTCCTGGGTTCGTCGTGGTTACCAGGTGTGCTCCTGGGGTCGTCGTGGTTTCCAGGTGTGCTCCTGGCGTCGTCGTGGTTACCAGGTGTGCTCCTGGCGTCGTCGTGGTTACCAGGTGTGCTCCTGGGGTCGTCGTGGTTACCAGGTGTGCTCCTGGCGTCGTCGTGGTTACCAGGTGTGCTGGGGTTGTCATGGTTACCAGGTGTGCTGGGAGCCCCGCTCTCTCCCCCTCTGTTCTGGTTGGGTGTTGACATTCGAGTTCGAGGTCCTCCGTCCCAGCTCGTCACGCTGTGCGCCAGCCCTCTCCTGGACGCCTCTGTTGCGGCCGCCCGCCCTGAGCTGTGTGGCTCTCTGTGACCTTCAAGGCTCTCCCTTCAGGAACTTTTTCCCGAGTTCTGTTTCACCTGCTCTGTGCTGTGGCTTGGTTTTCTCTGGGGATTGCTGCCGATTGTGCCCTGGGTCCTGCTCGCGCTCTTCTCTGCCTGACGTTGCCCCTCGACCTTGTTTCAATGTTTCTTATCGACCTTAAACGCTTCCTCTTTCCCTGTTCTGTTTCTCTTCGGAGCTACTTGTAGCAATGATGGGTTCTTCGGTTCTTTCCCACTTTTGTCTTCAATTCTTTTTTCTTTTGTTGGGTCTGGGGATGGAACCCAGGGGCGCTTAACCCCTGAGCCGCACCCCAGCCCCCTTTACTTTTTGTTTAGAGACGGGGCCTTGCTAAGTTGCTGAGGCTGGCTTTGAACTCGCGACCCTCCTGCCTCAGCCTCCCCAGTAGCAGGGTTAGGGCGTGGGCCACTGGGGCTTGGTTTCGTAGTCTCCTCCGTTATCGACATTCCTCTCTTGAGTTCTCCTCTCCTCCGGCTGCTTCGTCTCTGAGGTCTTCTAGCTGTGATTCCGGCTCTTTCCACACCGTCCTGGTGTGTGGCCTAGTGGCTCATTTCTGAGATGGTGAGGTGACAGCTGTGGTCTTGTTGAGGGTGCATCCCTCTGGTGTGTCCCCTCTGGCTCGTAGGGTGGTCATGGTCTTCCTCGTTTTGTCCACGAGGTGGGAATGTGTCCCGAGGTTCCTGTGTTGGAAACCGTGCAGCGACTGGATGGGGTTAGGCGTGCTGCCGCAGCAGAGGGTTGCTGCAGGCCAGCCGGGCCCCACCCTCCCCACCCGTGTGCCCTTTGCCCTCCCCCCTCGGACAGGCAGCCAGGAGACCCTCGCCAGATGCAGGCCTTCCACCTGGCCTTCGGGCCTCCAGGACCACCGGAAGCAGATCTCCTTTCTTTCAACACGACCCAGCCTCCGCCGCTCTGCTGTAACAAAACAGGCCTGGGCGGCTCTTCCCGTAGCGTCCTTCCACCCCCAGCGAGATGACCTTCCCGAGCACTTCAGAGACAAGGTGGTGGGACGCCTGGATTCCCTCACTCTCCACCCTGCTGACCTCTGGGCCTCTCCGCCCCCTCCTGCCCTGCCCTGTTTGGATTCCACCCCAGCGTCCAGTCCCAGGGCTGAGCTCTGCTCTGTTGGTTTCAAGAGTCTGTCCCTCCTGTCACAGGGCCATTGACTTCCTCGCCGGGCTCTTCCCCCGCCTGCAGAGGGAGCTGCCAGACCCACTCCCACTGGTCACTCCTGTCCCCTGAGGGGACTGTCGTACTTTCCAGGGAGCACCTGCTGGAGCCCGGGGTCTCTGGGTTCTCAGGACCACCAGGGCTGCGACCCCCGCCATCCCCCACTGCAGCTGCAGCTGTCAGCCTCCCACCCGCTCGTCCGCTGTGGGCAGAGGACCCCTTGCCGCCCACAGGCCCTGTCACGGGGGTTTGGGGTTTGCTGTCCGGGAGCTCCGCCGCAGGGAAGTTTGGGCAATTAAGACAGCATCGTGGCCCCTTCCCCTCGGAGCTGCCCGCAGGCCACCTGCAAACGGTAGCAGAAACATTTTAAAAATTCAAGTGTCCACAACGGCCCCGAGGGCTTCAGTGGGACGAGCCGCCACAGAGAGCAGAGTGCGATGCATGTGGGCCTGGCCGTGGCCACCCTCTGAGGGGCTCATTTGCAGGGGGTGGGGGCTTCTGTGAGCCCGGAGGCAAGGTGAGGTGACAGAGGCTCTGTAGCCTGGCTTAGCTCCCTTGATGCTGGACCCTTGATGCAGGACCGGCCCTCTGTGTGGCGATCACCACCAGGCCCTCGGGGCCTCCCCTTCTCACCTCCAGCCTCAGGGCTTCTGCCCCTAATGGTCCTTGGGCGTGTCCCACTGTCTAGGGTCTTCAGAGCCAGCAGCAGCTCAAAGTCTCCGGCAGTCCCTGACCCCAGCCCGTGTCTCACACATCTTCAATGCCCCAGTGGGGGACCCCAGCAGAGCCCCTCCCTACCACAGCACCCCTCACTTTTCTCTCCCTGCCCCTTAAGACACCTTGGAGTTCCAATGGCCACTCTAGTGGACGATGCCCCCCACAGCCCTGAAGGCTGAGTCGGAGAGCATCTTTGTTCCAGGTGACCCCAGCTGCCAGGAGGGGTTCAGGTGGCACTGAGAATGGGGATGGGAGGTACCTGCTGCCTTTCCCTCTCATTCCTGCCTGCCCACCCCCACCCCCAGGGGCCCTTCAAAAGCACTGTCTGCCCCTGCTGGACCCTCCCCTGCCGTGCAATGCTCAGACAGGCAGGTTTGCACCCTGCAGCATTCCCAGGCCCTGGGGGGTCCCTGCCGCATGGCCAGACCTGCCGTTGCCCCTCCCCTTCCCGGCCCTCTCTCCTCTCTGTGCCACACACCTGCCCCAGGCCACCCCCACCCCTTGGACCTCAGGTGAAGTCCCGAGGCCCTGCCTGCGCAGCCCATTGGAAGACGGCCCGGCGCCCGTGCTCAGGTCTGATCCACTCCCCACCGAGCTCGCCCTGCAGTGCAGAGTGCAGAGGTTTCAGCGTCCCGAGGCCGAGTGGCCACCAGCACGTATGTCCACTCTACAAGCTGTGCTCTCATGACTGCCCACGCGCCGCAAGGGTGCGTCCTTCCCTCCCAGGTTCAGTGGCTGCCCTGGTGTCACCTGTGGTCAGGGCCCTGGTGGCAGGACCCACTTTTCTTTGTCAGTCCTCTTCAAGAGGGTAGGGCCTAGCCGTGTGCTGCCCACTGTGTCCCCAGGGCAGGCCTGGTGCTGGGCACACGGGGCTGGTGAACAGATGTGAAGACCAGGTCTGAGCTGGGTGGTAGAGGCCACTGGTTCCTGTCCAAGCATGTTGTCACCCATGCGTGGGGACGATGACGGTGCCTCTCCATGCAGGGGATTCAGGCCCTAGGTGCAGCTGGCACTGGACAGGAGCAGGGGAGCCCCAGCTTCTCGCCCCTGGGCAGAAGGTCCGCTGAGCTCATTCTCCATGTTCCCCCAGAGGTCCCCAGGCTGACCCCAGCTGCCACCATCTGGAAACCCCTTTCTTGGCTTCCTCCCTGTCCCTGCCCATGCCCAACCCCCCGCCACTCCTCCGGCTCTTCCCACAAGCCACTGGGGCGCCAGCCCTTGTCCCAGGCCCTCTTGACCTCAGAGGACACTCGTGTGAGGATCTGGCCTGCAAGGTCCCAGGTTCCGCCTCTTGGCCCTCCTGCCCCACAGCCCTCCCTTGTAGGCCACCCCAGGCTGCCCAGTTCCCAGCATAGCAAGCCCCCCAGACCCCCAGATTCTTGTTGCTGTGCCCCGGGGAAGAGGGCTCAAAATAGCAAGTGCGGCCCGGGCCTGGCTGGGCAGCATCTGGCTCTTCCAGGGCGGGTCCCCTGACGCCTGGCTCTGGGCTCTGTGCCCGGCCTTCCTGCTCTCCTCCAGGCTGGGGCCAGGGTTGGCGTCCCCTGGCCTGGCTGACTGTGGGCCTCGGACAGCATGTGTGGCCCCGAGCCTCTGCTTCTCCAAACGCAAAGCAGCGCAGGGCTGGTCACCGGGCTGCTCTTGTGGCCCTTTCATGGATGAAGTGGCTCCGGGGCCTGGGGAGGCTTTGAGGTTTCAAAACACCTTTCTGCTGTCCACCTGGAAACGGGCCTGAAGGAAAGGGGTGGCCAAGCAGGCAGGGCCCAGGACCCACACTGTGTGCCCACTCTCTGCACACTGGGACACTTCACGTTGTCACCCTCATTTTAAGGACACAGAGACAGAAGGGTTGGGGCTGGCAGTGGGGCACCGTCAGGAGGTGCTCGGAAGGCAGAGAGTCCAGAGAGGTCATGAAAATTCCCCCCTCTATCTTGCTCTAGGCATCTCTGCTATTTGGGTATTCCTGAGTTGTGTGCTCTAATTAATTAGTTAATTATTTTTTGCTGTGCATGGGATGGAAGCCAGGCTCTTGCAGTTGCTAGGCAAGCACTCTACCACTGACCTTCATACTAATCCTCCTCCTCCTCCTCCTCCTCCTCCTCCTTCTTTCTTTATTTTTGAGATGGTCTTGATGAATTGCGCAGGCTGACCTCAAATTTGTGATCCTCCTGCCTTAGCATCCTGAGTAGCTGGGATTATTGTCCTGCATTCTGTGAACCATACTGGCAAATTATTTAATTTTAGAAGGGGGTTGTAGGAACCCTTGATGCAATAGCCAATTGGTCAGAAGTACAGAAGTACCAAGGATTGCTCTTCGTGTCTGAAACAGGGGAGTCTTGTGGGCCATAGCCTGTGGGTCTGCACTAACTGTAAACTGTGTGACAATCAAGTTGGTGTCCAGTGAGTTGGTTGGCATTTGGAAATCCCCAAGCACATTTGGTGTCAGAAGTGCGAGCAAAACGGGTTGTAAATCCTGAGATGACCCCCGCTCCTGCTGAGACCTCTTGAGAGCCCAGAGCCCATGGAATCCAACTAAGCCACATTCAGATTCCTGACTACGAAAAAATGGGAAGATAATAAACATGATTTGAAACCATTATTCAGCAATGAATAACTAATGCATACACCGATTTTGATGTATCTTGGAACAAATATGACTAGCAGTTCAAATCGAGTTTGTAGTGTTTATTGCTTGCAACACAACTAAGTAGAGAAAACGAGTCTGTTCAAATCAATTTGAAGAGAACTGTCAGTCAGAGGTATGAGTCGGGGTAGGGTCCTAAGAGTCAGGAGCTGGAAGGACGTGGACGGCAGTTTGGGGATGTGGGGACACCTGATGTAACAGTGATTTCAAAGGCACAGTGGGCGTGTTCAGTGCTAGGGATAATTCAGGGCTGTTCCCTGTGTCTGTATGCACCTGTCTGCAGGGTATAGCGGGTTTCTTCTTCCTGGGCCAAGTTCTGCTCTGCTGGGGGTGGGCTGCACTTGAGAACCACTAGGTGCCGCCATCTTCCTCCCTTTGGGGTGATAGTTGCATAATATTAAGAATGCATTTAATCCCATTGAACTGTGCACTTGAAATCCGACCCCAGGGGAAGAAGGGCAGCGATGTGGCAGAAGGAGAAGTCAGATTTCAAGCTCCTTGCTGCATTTGAAGCATCCCATTCGAAGAAGCATCCTTGCCTAAGGGACCTAGCTGAACTCCTATCTGGACCAAATCTTGTTCATCTTTTAGGAAAGGCTGCATGAAGGCCGAAGGTCCCTCTTCTGGTGCACTAGCCAGAACTGGTTGGGTCTAAGATGGTTTCCAGGCAATCTCTAACTTTATTTTAATCCCATCTGCATGCTTTATGAACCCCAGCCCCACTCCCAGAAGACACAAATATTCCTCTGACCCCCGTTTTGTAGTACTGGGGATTGAATCAGGGGCACCCTGTTTCTGAGCTACATCCTCAGCCCTTTGTATTTGCAAAGACAGGGTCTTGCTAAATTGCTGAGGCTGATCTGGAATTTGTGATCTTCCTTCTCAGTCTCCTGAGTAGCTGGGTTACAGGACTTTGCCACTTTGGTGTCTGACCTCCTCCCTTTATTAGCCTGTCCTTCCTCCTCATTTCTTTTATTAGTCTCCCCACCCCACGGGTAAAGGAACAGATCTGCAAGCCTTTCTTTCTGCTTCTTCTGTTCTTTGGCAAACAAACAACAACAATAAAGCCCCCCAAACCAAACCAAAACAAAAAAACCTTCCTTCCCTGCTCCATCTGGGCTGGTCTCCTTTATTGGTTCTGTGATTCCAAGAGGAAAAGGGGCCTAACCCTGGTTTCCACTGTCATAGCAGGAAGGTTCAATACGCTCCTGCTGGCTGTGGTGATGGAGTGGGCCACAACGGGATGGCCCCCAGGAGCTGAGAACCACCAGCCGCCAACATCCAGCAAGTAGAGGTGAGCTTCAGTGCTGGCGACCAGCAAACAGATTCCGCAGCATCCTGAAGAGGCTGGGAGTCCATTTTCAGTCTACAGGTTA
Organism: Ictidomys tridecemlineatus; assembly: GCF_052094955.1. Lineage (NCBI taxonomy): Eukaryota > Metazoa > Chordata > Mammalia > Rodentia > Sciuridae > Ictidomys > Ictidomys tridecemlineatus. The sequence goes on along the minus strand of NC_135480.1, from coordinate 4,727,055 downwards.
AGACCCCAGAGTGGCCCGGGAGGTCCGGAGACAGGAACTCAGTCCAGCCTTGGACTTTGGACTGCCAGGACTGCCAGATAAATGGGAGCTGTTTTAGTTGAGTTTGTGGTAATTTGTCACTTCAGCAGCAGAAAAACCAACATGAGATTTTTACATATTTGAAAACACTTTTTGTATATGTTGTAAATATTTTTTCAAGTGTGTCAATTGTGTTTTTAAACTTTACCCTAGATTACATTTACCTTCTCTAATTATCCGAAGACAAACTCAAGTTCCACTTTGGGGATTGACTCTTGTGGATGTGCCATCTACCCAATATTCACACGCATCACAATCGCCCAGAATGCGTGTTAAAACGTAGTCCTGGGCCCTGTTCCCCACTCAGGAGGTCTGGGAGGTCCCAAGGAGTTGCATTATTAAAAAGTTCCCAGGGGACGCTCAATTTCTGGTCCCAACAGTACTAGGAAATGCATTTCTTCCCAGCCCCAGGAGGTAGTTGAAGCCACCAGAGGGGCGGGCCCCGTAAACTCCGCCCCCACGCTCGAGGCCTCCGTTCTCATTGGCTGCCAGTTTAGGGCTTCTCCGCGTCACAGTGCGCTCGCTCCTCCTCCCGAACGCCACGGGCCGTGCCTCGCGCCTGCGCAGTGAAGGGGGCGCTCGCGGGTCCCGCGCGTGGTGTTTGGATGGCGGAGCTCCAGGCGGAGTCCAAGCCGCTACTGGGCCGGGCCCGTAGCGGCAGCGGTGACGGCGATTGCCCTCAGGCGCTGCCCACTTGCCGCAGCGTCCAAGTTGGTCCTGGTGAGCGGCCCGGGCCTAGTGAGGGGGCCGGGCTGGCCGGGGTCCCGCGAGGGTCCCGCGGTCCCCGCACCCTCGAGTCTTCCCGGGGCCCAACTCGGCCGGGTTCGCGCGCGGCCGGGCGCTGGGGAGCAGCTGACCCCGGCGGAGTCGGGGCGCTGTGGGGTCGTGGCCAGCCCCGAGGGGCCGGGGAAGAGGACGTCGCGCAGCCCCCGCCGGGTGCGGGGCTGGCCAGACGGCGGCGTTTCCGTGGTGGCCTTAAGGCTCCTAGGAGGCAGCACTTTCATCCCCTCCTTCTCCCTGTTTCTTGTGGGGGAAACTGAGGCCCAAAGGAGGTGTCACTCAAGGTCACAAGCCAGGAGTGGCTCATGGGGATTCCAGACTCCTGGAGTGACTTTCCTGGCCTGGTCACAGCAGGTGGGCCCCAGCAGCTGGTGGGCCTGGGGCCCTTCTCCCTCCCCAGCCTCTTCCTGCCCTTCCTGTTTCTGGTCAGGGATTGCAGAATCTCTAGGAGGGTGCAAGGGTGAAGTCCACCATCCCTGGCTGACCGCAGGGGAATTAAGTGCTGGGTCAGAGGCAGAAGGAGCTGTGTCATCTTATTCAGGAAGAAACAGCCTTGGAGAGGCCCCGAGACTGCCCCACGGGTGGCTGCTGCTAGAAACACACTGGACAGTCCTGCCTTGCCACTTCCCTCTCTGGGCTTCTTCCTCCTCTGCCCTGGAGGGGACTGTGTTGGGATAGTGACCACCAGCTGTGGGGTGGTGGATCCTTGAAGGTGCCTGACATGACAGGAGATAAGGGAACTAGAGCTGAGCTGGCCACACTGTTTCTGCCCCCAGGGAGATTCCTAAATTGCTTCCTGGGACCAGACATCCTTCCTGCCAGGCTGGGACAGGATACATGAATGGTTCAGGGGACACAGGCTTTGTGTCTGGAGGGCTGGGTGCCTCTCTGGGGTTGCTACTTCTTGGCTGTGTGAGGATGGCAGTTGCTAATCCATTCTGGGTCTCAGTAAAAGGGGGCCGTGGTAGGTGCAGGGGCCTGTGTGATTCAGAGAGCATCCGGGAGGTGGTGTGGGTGCCGCTGGCCATCCAGGGCAGGAGAGCCGTGAAGCTGCAGGTCCCAGCCTGGCCGAGTGGACTTCTGGCAGGTGCGACCCTGGCTGTTGAGACAGGAGCCAGGGTGGACAGCGTTGATGAGGGGGGTCTCAGGGCTCTTGGCCTTGTCACTGTGGTGAGGGCACTGTCCCAGCACTGTGCTGGGCTCTGAGAATGCCCCTGTGTTCCATAGGGAGGGGAGCTGCTGCTATAGAGTGCCCAAGGACCTGGGGCCCCTGTGGCCAGGTCCTTCTGGCTCAGCCCACCTAGCAGGGCTCCATTGAAGGTTGGGAAGAGTGCTTTTCCCCCCGGGTCAGAATCTCCCTTCTACAGCTGGAGAAGTAGTTGGAGTGAGGGATCCCCAAGCCTGCAGACCCACGTTTAGTGGGGTGATGGGGTGTGGGCAGATGATTGCCACTGTGATGGGCAGGTGAGCTGCCCAGGGTGAGATCCCATTCCCACAAGGTGGGGCGGTGCCCCTGGCAGAGGCAGCAGCCTGGGTAAGGGCTTGGCGGGGCCACCGTCACAATGAATGGCATGGTGGGGGACAGGGTGGAGAAGCAGCACGAGCCAGTGGTGGGCAGAGGGGTCCCCCTGCAGTACCAGGTGGGACAGAGTGTGACCCTGGAGGACTCATGGGATGCTGTGTGGGCTTCCCAGGATTTGTGACAAGATCCCTTGGGACTTCAGGTGGGACTGCCTTCCTGGTACTGAGGGCTGGGTGGGCTCTGATGGCTGGACCCAGAATCTTAGGACCAACAACCAGAAACCAGGTGAAGTGAACCACAGGGACAGTGTGGTTTGGTGTCCGTCCCTCCTCTAGGGACCTGCGTGAGGGCTGGGCTCTCAGACCCTCTGCTTCCCCGGGCTGTTCATTGCCCACTGGGTAGGTCAGCTTTGGGGTCTGCTGTGTGCTGGGCACAGAGCCAGATAGCGTCTGTTTACAGCCATTCTGGGACAGCGCAGCACCTCTGTGGGAACAGTTAGGGTCCTGAGGCTGAGCCTGTGGTTGAAAGTGTGGGGACTGAGCCAGTCAGCCCCGGGGAGGTGACTTGCTGGCTGTGCTGTGAGGGGCGGGAGGTGCCCGTGAGCAGCTGGCCCAGGCTCTTCCTGAAAGCCCCCTCAGTCAGGGGCTGGCTGCGTCCATCACCTGGGCCTCCAGGAGGCCCCACCTCCTGTGCCCTGAGAACCAACTTGTGCATGGTGAAGGACACAGCTCCCTTTGCCAGGGAGGGCCTGGAAGAGGCCTGGCATTTGGGTGCTGCCTGGGCCCTTCCCTGGGGTGACTTGGGTTCCTGGTCCTGAGGGCAGGGATCAGGAGGGAGTGGGACTCTGCTTGGTGTCTGTACTCGATGCTTTCCATTTTATGTGTCAGTGTTAATTCTGTGACCTTGGTGGGGGGAGTGGGCTGGTCGTGGTAGCCCATTATATTGTTGGGGATGCTGGGGACATGCAGGAGGCTGGTGGTAGGACCCAGCGGCTAAGGAGTGACACAGCCCTGTCACGGATCATACTTGGGTGCCAGACTGGCTGGGGGCTCTTGTACTCCAAATTGTACCTCACAGCGTCCTCTCAGAACCGGGCAATGGCTGTCAGCACTCCTGCTGGGCAGAATGGAGACATCTGCAGAGCCAGTTCCCGGGTGGGAGAGGGTCTCTGGACCCCAGTCTAGCACTGGGGCTCTGCAGAGTGCTTCTGCTCTCCATAGGGCTTCGCCGGGGGCAGCTGACCTCTGCACTCTGTCCTCTGGGCAGTGGTGGTCCTGAGGGCAGAGCTGCCTCTCTCTAGGCCTGGTGCCAGGAGCTCAGGCTGCCACGCTCCCCTTCTGGTGAGGACCTGCGGAGGCCAGGTGTCAGGTGCTGAGCTCAGGGTGGAGGGATCTGTGGCTAGTGGTCTTCTTCTGTCAGACCACCATGGAGGGTGAAGCCACATGATCCTACATGGTCACTGGACGTCTCTCCTCTGCCCACAGCTGCCGTGGCCAGTCGGGACCTCTGCATCGACCAGGCTGTGGTGTTCATTGAAGATGCTATGCAGGTGAGTGTGGGCTCCCTGCTGCTGCATCTCCCTGCCCCTCCAGTCCTTGCTGTCCTGGGTCAAGGCCTCAGCTGCTGGCCTGTGAGTTAGAGTAGCATGTCAGCGGGCCCTTGGCCTGGTGGCTGTCCTGGAGTTCTTGCTGTGAAGAGGTAGGTGACTGGGTACTGCGGCCCTTGAGGTGTTGATTCACCACATGCCAGGGCCTGTCCTGGGCCTCCCTGCTCCAGGTCCTAGGTGGGGCTACATCCCAGAGGAGGACGTAGTGCTGGGGACAGCGGCAGGCCTCACACATAGAAGAGCCTCGTAGGTAGGCAGGGACATAGTTGTGCCTTCTGCAGATCTTCCCCAGTGTCCCTTAGACAGCTGGCCTTTGGGGAACTCGGTCTGCTTGGCAAATCTGGCAGCTTGAGAGGGTCTACAGCTGCAGCCGGGTCCACGCGCCGACACAGATCCTGCCTGAGAGGGACAGAATCCATCCCTACCCTTGGGCTTGTCCAGCGGGTGGCTGGGTGTACCCTGTGTTGGCTGTGCCTGTGGTAATGTGGGGACGCCGTCAGGACTTCCGCATTGCCGAAGGGCCCTGCTCACGTCCTCCCTGTGACCCTCCCCTCCCAGTACCGCTCCATCTCCCACCGCATGGACGCCCGCTCGATGTGGCTCTACCGATGCTACTACTCGAACGCGTGCCAACGGTGAGAGTGCACCTGTGGCGTGTGGGGTTCCATGTCCTGCTTGGTGGGGGTGGTGGCCTCACCCATTCTAGACTCTACCTGCCTCTGTCCAGGTGGGCACCCTCCCTGTGGGCTCAGAGGGGGCTCAGTCTCCCTGAGGCAGGAGCCCTGGTGAGGGCGGTGGGGCTCCGGGTGATGAGAGCTCCCTTCTCAGGATGTCGGCCAGCCCGGGGCAGTACTGGGCCGGGAGGTGCCAGCCCCTGCTGACCCGAGCGGCCTGCTGTTTGCCTGCCAGGCACTTCTTGGTTCTGAGGGCAGCTGCTGCTTGTGCCTTAACCATGTTCTGTCTCCTTCCCAGGATCCTGAACTTCACCATTTTCTGCATCCTGGCCTTGGCCTTTATTGAGACCCCGTGTTCACTCACGAAGTCTGCCGACGTGCGCTACCGCTCCCTGCGCTGGGAGCCGCCCTGTGGCCTGACCGAGGGCATCGAGGGGCTGTGCTTGCTGGTCTTCCTGACCGACGTGTCTGTGAAGGTACGGTGGGCGGCCGGGGTGCCTCTGGGAGTACTCAGGGGCTGACCTTTGTCGGGGGACAGTGCGGCTACACAAGAGGACTGAGTGGTCTCACCTAAGGGCACCCTGTCATCCCCTAAAGAGGAGGGTGTGGGACAGAAAGGGGTCTCTTGCCCACACAGTGGCTGCTGCACATCTGACTCTCGATTCTGTCTGTGACGAGATCCCTCTGGAGGCTGCAGGTGGCCCTTGTGGCTCATGTGGGCCTGTGGCTCTGTTGGCCTAGGAGCCTCCAACTCCCCCACTGGGCACGGAAGGGCCGGCACTCTCCAGGCTGAGTGAAGCCTTCCAGAACTGTGGTCCCAGGGTCAGGCTGCACGTGGCCTCCTGGTGGTGCGGTACCTTTGCTGGGAGCCTGCCTTGCAGTCCCTCCTGGGAGGGGTGGGTTGTGTGGCTGGACGCTGGGGGGTGTGCAGAGAGAGGCAGGCCCTGGCAGCTCTTACATCTTTTTTTTTTTAAATGTTTTTATGAGTTGTTGGTGGACCTTTATTTATTTATCTTGCTTATATGTGGTGTTGAGACTTGAACCCAATGCCTCCCTCGTGCTAGGCAGGCGCTCTGCCCTGAGCCCTAACCCAGCCCTCCCCATCTCTTTTTAACCCACTAACGGTCAACAGGTCTGGGGATTTTTAAACTGGAACCAAAACTGGTAAGAAGTTGATGTGAGCTGTTCTGAGTGGCTGGTGTATTTGGTGGTCTTTAGACGAGAGTGGCCATGTGCTCTTATCTGCAGGGGTGACCTCAGGAGGCTGTCTTGCTGGTGGGAGTGGCGGTTAGGACAGGGAAGAGCAGACTAAAGCCCAGCCCACGTCACCTCCTGCTGTGGTCCAGGTGCCCTGTGCTGGGCGCTGTCTTGTCCGTCCCCCCAGGATGCCTTCCCAGCCTGCCTTCCTGCACTGGTGGCTTGCATGGGCAAGTTGGGAACCCTGTGACCAGGGAGGACGCTGAGGCTCATGAGGCTGAGGTCGCACAGCTAGTGGTGGTGCTCTTGGCCAGAGGCTACTTCTTGACCACGTGGAGGTGGCCCTGTGGGTCAGTCTCCTGCTCTGTGGGCTCCTCCCCTGGGCACTGACGTCCCCGCCTGGCTGCAGGCGCGTTGCTCACCGCTCCCCCGTCTCCTGCAGTGCTTCCTGGTCGGGCGGGCCCAGTTCCAGAGGAATGTGTGGCTGCTGGCCTACATCGTGGTACTGGCTGTGTCTCTTGTGGACTGGACCGTGTCCCTCTGTCTCCTTTGTCAGGAGGTGCGTGGTGAGGACATTCTGAGGTGGCGGGAGCTCCTTGGGGTTGTGGGGCACAGGTGCTGCTGTCTGGGGTCCGGCTGCTGTCCATTTGCCTAGCGCTGCCCTCGCCCTGTAGCCCGTGGGCTCCTGTTGGACAGGGAACCATGCTCCCACCTGCGCATGGGGACCCGCTGCCTGGAGAAGGCAGGAGGCGTCCTTGGGCATCCCGAGCATGAGAGGATGACCTGGGAGCACATCCTGGGCCTCTAGCTCCTGGCCCTCAGCCCGCCTGGCAGCCAGACTCACTTGCCTGGGTCTCCATGGAAGTGCTACCCCTGGTCCCTTGCTATGCCCAGAGCCATACCCCAAGCTCTGTGCAACCTAGCCGTGTTGCACAGCCACCCCCAGAGTTCTGACCGCAGGGCCTTTGTTCCCTGCAGAGCACCCTTGGGTGCCTTGGTGGTGTTGAGCGGTGACAGGTTGGCCGCTCACAGCCGCGTCTGTCAGGGTCTGTGGGGGAAGGAGACCCATCGGGTGCTGTTGTAGGGAGAAGTGGAGAAAGACCACGCAGATACCGGGGGTGGTTGGCATACTGGCACCTGAAGCCCCTGGGAGGGGACTCCAGAGCTGGGACCTTCCCTGCCTTTGGACTTCTGGGAGGGGTGGCCCAGCGGGGGCTGCTGCTGGGAATGCAGTAAAGGGGGGGAGTGCGGTGCCCTCCCACCTCCAGCTGGCAGACCCAGGCCCATGAGCGCAGGGAGCCACTGCCCGAGAGGGAAAGCCCCCTCCATGGCCTCCTGCTGCTATGAGGGGCAGCCTCTGGCTCTCCCATAAGTGCTGCCCTTCTCCCTTCTGAGAAGAGGAGGACGGCCCAGCAGTCGTGAAGCTGAGTGACAGTCAGGGCATCCGCCTGACTGGCCAGCACATATTCTAATTGGCTGAGTTACCAAGCTAACCTCTCAGAGAAGGGCGAGGAGGGGTGGTGGGAAGAGTCCACTGGTAAGCACTAGCAGGCCTCTGCCCCAGGACCCGTGCACGGCACGGAAACAGCCCTGGCTGTCCAGCTGGTCATATCCTAACTGACCTCTGTCCTTCCCTGCTGCTGAGTTGGGGATGCCATACTGCATGGCCTGTGGGGGGAGCCCTGTGATGCTGGACCACAAGACCAGAGCCTCTGCCTGTGGGCAGCCTGTGACTGCGTCTGGGCATGCGGGGTACCCATGCCCCTGCAGAGCCGGGGCAGGTTGGAGCCCCTAGCTGTGTTAGGTCACCTCCATTCCCTTTGGCCTGCTCAGCCCATGCCCGGGGCTGGGGCCCTTCCAAGGATGACAGATGCAACCCAGAGAGGGCCAGCAAGTTCCTGGATGGGTCCCTCTAGAGGGCCTGCTGTGCCGGGTGCTGGTGGACCTTATCCAGTGGGACCCAGGTTCTGTGTGGGGGAGAGGCTGCTGACCTCTGAGCAACGCCAGACCCAGGTGTCATTCCATAGTGCAGCTGGCTCTGTCAACGGGGACCAGGGCAAGCTAGAGAGGGAGGGATGGCCGGGACGTGCCACTGAGCTTGGCAGGCTGGTGCTGAATCCAGCAGGGCCCTCGATGGGCCTGAGTCCCCTGGGATGTCTGCCCCTGGGATGGCAGGGGTGGGTACAAGTGAGGACACAGACAGGGTTCTGAGTCTGCCCTGGGCTCTTCCAGCGTCTGCGCATCCGCCGGCTCCTCCGCCCCTTCTTCCTGCTGCAGAACTCCTCCATGATGAAGAAGACCTTGAAGTGCATCCGGTGGTCGCTGCCAGAGATGGCCAGGTGTGCTCTGGGTTCCTGGGGCTGCAGGGCTCCCGTGCAAGTGCATAGCCTGAGGGCCTGAGGATCGGCCTGGGCACTCCTGCCCAGAGTGCTGCCTGAGAGGCCCACAGGTGCTTTGGCGCTCCGAGGAGGTCATTGGATCTGGCGGCCCCCTTAAAGGCCCTGGCAGACCTGCTGCTCCTCCCCTGTGCTTGCTGGTACTGGGGTGCCCCCTGAGGGGTCTTTGCTTGCCCCTGTGCTCCCGTGGTGGTCCCCTGCCCCTGCTTCGCCGTCTCCTTCCACTCTTTCCACCCGCAGTTCTGTGGCTGCTGCTGGGTGTTAAAAAGTTCTGATGGCGTCCCTGCTTGCAAGTCCTTGTCATCACCAGAAAGTTGGGGCAGTCTTAGCTCTCCATAAGTCCCCTCCCCTGCCCACAGAAATGTCACTCATGGTCCTCCGTCTGCCTTGAATTCCTTCCTTGGTGGCACATCTGGCTGATGTCCCTCTCCTTCAGCCAGAAGGATGGAGGTGGCCTTGGGCCCTGGGTCACGCCCCTGGGGTTGTCTTTGTCCCACCACAGAAGGCCGGCTCTGCGAGGCAGGAGCAGGCCGTCTTCCAGCCTCTTGGGCTGAGTGCTCAGCAGGTCCTCTGGGGACAGGAGGGGATGGCTGTGCCTGACTCTGCCCCAGGTGCCCCCTAGGCCAGTGGGCGGGGGCCTACACCTGGTGGGTGCTGAGCCCCGCCCTCTCCCCAGCGTCGGGCTGCTGCTGGTTGTCCACCTCTGCCTCTTCACCATATTTGGGACGTTGCTGTTCACCGTGGGCGAGGAGGTGAGGTGGTGGGCGTGGCCAGAGGTGGGGCTGGGCTGTCCTCTGCACTCGCTAACCCTCCAGCAAGGTCTGCGCACGTGTCTGTGGAGAGTCACTAGGCTGGAGGGAGTGAGGGCCGCGCGGCCCTGCCTGAACGGTGTGACCAGGAGTCACGTGGCCACCTTGAGCCCAAGGTCTACCTTCAGGGGCCCTAGTGCTCCCAGCGCCCCACTGCTGGGGCCCTGATGGCCCCAGTTCTCCTGGGCTTGGGGCCACTGTTCCCATCCTGCCCCACCCCTGCCACCTTCCTGCTGGTTGTCCAGGGGGTAGTTCGTAGGTCCCTCCCCAAGGGGCTACCCGGCCTCACACTGAGCCTTCCTCTGCACCCCTCCTTGACTGGGGCCCCTTGGGTCTGCACTGGCTTCTGGGAGTGCCCCTGCCAACACATCCTTGTCTCCAGCCCTTGACCCTGATCCCCGCTCTGCCCAGCCCCAGCTGAGCCTTTGACCCCCAGCAGGTTAGTGTTGTATGAGGGTGCCCCTGCCCCTGGCCTCGAGGCCTGCTGTGGGCCCCCCACTTTCCATCCTCTGTGTTTGCCCTCATGTCTGGGCTGGGGTCACTGTCTGCCTCAGGCCTCGGCCACCCTGCTTCTTTACTCCTTTGTCCTGGGATGTGGCTGGTCGTGGTCAGCAGTCAGGGCTGGTTTTTGTGAGTTTGAAGAACCTCTAGGGTTGGGGCTGTGCCGCCCAGGAGGGGAGCCAGGTGCACTCCTAACCGGGAGAGGGGTCAGCCCGAGCCACAGCTCCACGCCTTCATGTCTCTGTGTGAGTGTGCCTGTGTGCGCCTCCGTGCTTGTGTCTGGGGTGTGTCTGTGTCTGTTGGTGTGTCCCTCGGTGACAGGGCTGGACTGCGAAGGTGGCCCTACTGTTGACCCCCAGGACCTCCGCATGACTGTCCCATGAGGGTGGTAGTCAGTTGCTGCTTCCAGAGCCCAGGGGAGGCGGAGTCAGTGTGGGGTAGAGGTGTCCTTGGCCTCTAGCCTGGGAGTGCTAAGTGTCCCCAGCTTCTGGGAGTGTGGCTCCCCCTCCAGGTGGGTCTCGGCCCCAGCAGGGGAGCTGGCTGAGCAGGGTGACGTTGAGACCCTTGGTCTTGGCAGAGCCCCGCTCCCTGCCTGGCTGGAGTGGGCGGGGCGGGCGGTGGTGACTGGCCCTGTGAGGGTCTTACCCTCTCTAGCATGGCCTGGAGGGCAGGCTGGGAACCTGCGCCTGCAGGTCTGGGTGGCCTTGCTCAGTGTCCCCTGCTCGTGCCCACTGTCCCAGTGCCTGACCTCTCTTCAGCCCTTTGGTAAGCACAGTCCAGGGCCAGCCTGCTCGGCCTGCTGGCTGTCCCCACGCAGTCTGGTTGGAGGTGCTTCTGAGGACTGGGGTTGGTGTAGGGCCTTGGTCCCATGGAACAGTGTACATGCCACCTCTGGACGTGCCCCAGGCCAGCCTGTCGTTGCTGGCAGTGGGTGGGGCAGAAACCCTGGGCTCAGGCTTCCTCTGCTCCCCCACAGGGTGGGCCTTGGGTTGGGGTCTTGGGGTGGAGGGTCACATGGGGCGGCCCCCAAAGGAATTGACTGTAGAGGTGTGGCAGGAGCCCTGCTGGGTTCAGGCCCTGGGCGGTGCCTGCCTTCCTGGGGAGCTGCCCCACCAGGGGTGGCCTTGTCTGTAAACGGGTGCCAGGTGCTGTGCGCTGGGAGCCAGGTGCCGTGCTGAGGCCTTCCTTGGTCAGCTCAGAGCCCACTGAGCTAGGCCTGGGGGGTGGGTTGTTTAAAGCCAGGAGGGCCAAGCTCACATCCAGTTGCTGCCCACCCCCTGGCCCTTCGCGTTCTTGCTCCATCCTGGCCCTGCTGAGGCCCTGCGGGGGCTGTGTGCCAGACAGGCCCCCGGAGCCTGTGAAGTCCTCCCCTCAGGAGTTTGTGGTGCCCTTACCACCAGTCGCTTGTCCATGTTCAGCACACCTGGGCGGTGAGTGGAGGAGCAGTAGATGGGGACAGCTTGGTGGATGGTCCTGGCTGCTGGGTCCCCAGGTCGGCCGACTGGAGGCCCAGCCATGGGGTGAAGGCCTGTGTGGCTTCCCAGAGCCTCCTCTGCTCTCGGCAGGATGAACATGAGAAAAAGGAGAGGCTGACCTATTTCCAGAACCTCCTGGACGCCTTCACTTCCCTCTTGGTGCTGCTGACCACGGCCAACAACCCTGACGGTGTGTGCGGGTGGGCAGGGCAGGTGGCCTGGGCGGAGCCCCGCGACCTGGAGGGAGCGTCCAGGGCTGTCCGACCAGGAGACGGGTGACTCTGGAATCCTCTGTCCTTTTTTCCTGTTTTTCACCCCTCTCTCCCTTCTTGCTGCTTGTCTTTCTGTCTGGCTCCTTGTTTTCCTGCTTTTCCTGCTTCTTGCTCTCTGCACCTTGCCTCCTTTCTCCTTGGAGAAGCTGACTGTGAGCCGTGTTCTCTGTGTGACGATGAATGGCGGTGGTCAGTGGGCCCTCTGGCAGCCTCATTGGGGCCCTGCCACTTTCCTGCCTCTGCCCAGGCCCAGCGTGAGGTGCGTGCTGCTGGGGAGCATTGCATGCGAGAGACCCTGGGTCTTGGCTGGCTGCGATGGTGCTGGCAGGTCCCCCACCTGCCCAGGTGCAGCTGTACCCAGAAGGGAGGCCTCTGGCCTCGTGGGCTTGGCTGTGGCTCTGCCACGCTGGCTGGTGCCTTTCATTTGGGCTTAGGGATGCTTGCACCAATGAGGCCTTCCCCACGGGCAGCCTGGGGTGCCCACCCGGGAGAGCCAAGCACCTGCCCTGAGCTTGGTCCCCCTATGCTGTGAGACCCAGCCAGTCTCTGTGGGGAAGGGGGTCTGGCCGCAGGGAGGCTGATCTCAGCTTGGCCCAGGGTTGACTGTCCTCCATGGACCTCCATGGGACCTTCCTGTCCCGGGAAGGGCCCAAGGTGACAGGCTGGGGTTCGAGTCAGAAGCCTTACTTCTCCCACAGCCTCCTGTGCTGTGGGGTCCTGGCCCGAGTCACGTGGGAGCTGGGAGGGTCCCCGCGGGCTCTAGCCTTCTGTCCCTTCCTTGCTCAGTGATGATCCCTGCGTATTCGGAGAACCGGGCCTACGCCATCTTCTTCATTGTCTTCACCCTGATAGGTGAGCGCCCCGCCGGGCGGAGCCTCCCAGGCCACAGCCCCGGTGCTCAGGTGTGCCCTGACCTAGACCCGCAGACACCTCCCCCCGCCCGGTCCCTGCCGCCCTGCCACCCCTAGCTGCCACCCCTGGTCCATTCTTCCACCCATGCAGGCCTGGCCTGCTTGTGCCCACTGATAGACGGGGCGAGAGGCCCTTGAGGTGTTTGTCCTGCTGCGAGCAAGGAGTCTTCCGGCCACCGTGGTCTCTAGTCCTCTTTGTGCCCACTCACCTGCCATGCTGGGGCTCCAGGCCACTCTGAGCTGACCGAGGCTTTTCTGTGGCAGGGAGCCTGTTCCTGATGAATCTGCTGACCGCCATCATCTACAACCAGTTCCGGGGCTACCTCATGGTGAGGCCAGCTGTGTTGCGGGCTGTGTCTGGCAGTGTCCTGAGACCCAGCGTGGAGTGGCCCCAGCTGGCCAGGGGGTAGCCCTCAGCCTTGAAGGCCATGTGGGTCAGGCAGGGGCCACTGCCTCCTGTGACCAGCTGGGACACACCCTGTGTCATTGCCTTGAGTCATTTGGGGAGTGCAGGAGTTGTTGCCGTGGCTACCCAGGGTCCCCAGAGCTGTCCCAAACCTTAGAGTGAAGCTGCCAGGGACCCACACAGGAGTGAGCCAGTGGGCTTCACTTCCCCTGGGCCTTGGCCACCTCCCTCCTTTGAGGACGGCCCCCCTGGGACCTGTCATCCCCTATTTGAGGGGTGGAGAGGCCAAGGATGGCTGGCTTCCCTGGAGGCTGCTGGGGCCTCCCATCTGCCCACCCTCGGGGGAGGGGGAGGGGCAGGGGCCGGCGGGGTGTGGGGAGTCCACTGCTCAGAGCGTCCTCCTTGCAGAAATCTCTGCAGACCTCGCTGTTCCGGAGGCGGCTGGGGACCCGTGCTGCCTACGAAGTCCTCTGCTCCATGACAGGGTAGGCTGGGGTTCTCCAGGCCTGAGTGGGGCCAGGGCCCTTTCTCCCCAGGAAAGGGGCTGTTGCCCTGGGTGGGGTCTGGGCATCCCCGAGGGATCTCCCCAACAGCCGCTGCTGCCTGGCCACGGGCTCGGGTTCACCTGGAATCCTGGAAATACTCTCTGGGCTCCTGCTGTTCTCATGTCTGCCTCGGCTCCTGCCTCACCAGGCGTCCACTCTGCTGTGTTGTGGATGTGGGCAGAGAGCTCGAGGGCATCACTGAGAGCGTTCTGGACCTGCTGCTTGGTGGCAGTGAAGTCTGCTCCTCTGAAGGGGACGAGTGTCTCCCTGGGTCTTAGATGATGGTGGCTCTACCACACCTGCAGGGGGTGCTGCTGGGAGGTGCCCCTCAGGCAAGGCCCTGCCCAGGGCAGTGAGGGTATTCAGGACAAGTGCCGGGGAGGCTGGGGAGGGCTGCCATGGGCAGTGCTCACTGGCGGGTGTCCTTCCCACAGAGTTGGGGTGATGCCCCAGGACTTCCTGCAGGTGCTTGAGAAAGCGCAGCTGAGCAGTTCCCAAAAGCAGGCCATCATGGAGGTAGCTGCTCCCTTGTCTGCCCAGCCTTGGTGCTCTCCGAGGCCAGCGCTCACGGCCCCTGGGGTTGGGGCTGGGGCGTGGCAGTCCCCTTGCGGCCTGCTGACAGGCTTGCCTCCGCAGAAGGTGCGCTCCCTTGATGGTGTGCTGCTGTCAGCTGATGAGTTCCAGAAGATCTTCAGTGAGGTCGACAGAGGTGTGGTCAGAGAGGTAACGGGGCGGGCCTGTGCCGCCTGCCCAGCCCGGGGCCACCAGGGTGCGCGGGGACTCTGCGTTCTTCTAAAGCTCTGCTGGGTGTTTCCCCTCGTGGGCAGTGGGTGGAGGTCATTTGGCTTTTGCAAACTGGGGAGACTTTTTCACCTGAAGCGCTGGGAGCTGGCCTGGGCCAGGCTTGCCCGGGGAGCTGCCTCCTGGGATCCTGTCCGCCCTGGAGGTGGAGTACTGTCTCTGCACAGCCTCCACCTCTCATCCTGCCACGGACCTTGGCCTCCAGTTCAGCACTGTGTAGAGGCTGTGGCAGGTTCTGGTGGGCGGAGGTGCCTGGAAGGAGCAGAGGAGTCCTGGGCAGCAGAGGGGCAGTGGAGGGGCTGCCATTTCCACTACTTGGCCTGGGGACCCTGCAGGAACCTGAGCAGGGCTAGGGCAGGAGGCAAAGTCCTCTGCGTCCTGCTTTCGGGCTCCTGCTACGTTCGTGCAGGGAGGCCACGGGAATAAGCCTGCACCAGGGGCTCCAGGCTCAGGGTCTTGTCTGCCATCCTGGGGCTGGGGGTCCGAGATCAAGGCTGGCAGGCTGGCTCCTCCGAGGCCTCTCCTTGGGTGGCAGGTGGCGAGAGCCTTCCTCACGTGGTCCTCGCCGTGAAGGCCTGTGTCACTGGCTGAACTCTCAAAAGCCCCATTTCCAAGTGCAGCCGCCCCTGGGGTCCCGGCCTGCGCTGAGCAGAGGACAGTTGGGAGGCAGCGCTTGCCCTGGGCCGTCGGCTGGCCAGGCTCCTGCCGGCCCCGTGGCCGCAGCCTGTCGCGTGTTTTCTTCAGGACGTGGTTTCCTCAGGTGTCTCTAGGCCACCTCAGCCTGCGTGGGACGGTGTGAGCTTGTCCCTGTCTTCGTTTGGGGTGTCCCTCCTGGGGCCTGGCAGTGCTAGTGATACTTCAGCAGGGGACGCTGTGTGTGTTCAGCCACCACAGCCCTGCTTGGGACAGGGTGGCACTGAGTTGTCAGGTGGAGTCGCCTGGAGGTGCAGAGTGAGTGTGTTGGAGGTCGGCGTGGCGTGGATTGGGGACGGCCTCGGCCAGCAGGCCTCTGTGTAGCCTGCTGCAGGGGTGGCTCCGGCCCCAGGTGGAGGCCCCCTCCGCAGCACCAGGCCCGGGAGCGTGGTGGGTGTGTAGTGGGCAGTGTCTCTCCTGCAGCTGGCCACCCAGGGTTCTGGTTCCCCACTCTCCCAGTGATGCCCCTGGTCTCTGGCTGTCCCTGGCAGCCGTCTGCAGACCTGTGGGTACTGTGGTCACAGTCACAGTCACTCTCCTGCCCTCTCCCAGTGCCAGGACCTGTGGGTGTCCATGAGGGGGTGCTGCCTCCAGGAGGCAGGGAAGACAGATGGGCTGTGGCTGTGGAGATCCAGGGCACAGGGTAGGGCGGTCTAGGGCCATGAAGGCCCAGGACTGGAGCCACGTCCCTGCTCTGACTTGTCCTTCCTCGTCTGCCAGTTTGCTCTTCCATGGGTAGAGTTTGGGGTAGAGTCCTGAGAGCTGTGGTGCGGCTTGTTTGGATGCCACCCTCTTCCCCACAGGCTGCGGGCAGGGCCGTGTTTCAGTTGGAGTGAGGAGCAGGAAGGCTGGACGTCGGGTGGAACTCAGGCCCTGAGCATGCCAGGCCAGGAGTCCACAGTGAGCGACCCTCCAGCCTTTGGACGGTTTTACTTTGAGACAGGGCCTCGTGAAGCTGTGCTGACTGGCCTGGAAATCGGAGATCTTCCTGCTTCAGCCTCCGGAAGGGATCATAGGC
Organism: Ictidomys tridecemlineatus; assembly: GCF_052094955.1. Classification (NCBI taxonomy): domain Eukaryota; kingdom Metazoa; phylum Chordata; class Mammalia; order Rodentia; family Sciuridae; genus Ictidomys; species Ictidomys tridecemlineatus. The sequence continues at coordinate 4,711,371 of NC_135480.1, read as the reverse complement.
GTCCACCACCACGGAGGGCAGGGTGTGGTTTTTGGTGGCCCCTCTAGAGTCATGGGCACTCGGGAGGTCAGCTCCTGTCCATCATCCTGGCCCTGCCCAGGTTGCTGGTGCATTCATGCTGATGAGCTGCAAGTGAGACCTCCCTGCCAGTTTCCAGAGAAGCCTGTCCTCTTAACGAGGGGCTTGGGGTTAAAGACGAAGCGGTGGTTGTAGTGGACAGTAACAAAGGGTGGCGAAGCCCCCTCGCTGCCCCTGGAGGCCACCCATCCGATCGCGTGATTTGTTATTCCACGTCACATGCAGCATGGAAGTGCTCTCTCCGTGTGGCTGTGTGGTTGTGATGGGGTGCTCAACTCTGTTGGCCAAGGTGTCCGTGTGTGGTCAGGTACAGAGTGGACCCCTCCCCAGGTCGCATCTCCTCTGTGGTGCGGCTCAGCTCTCAGGTGGTGGGCATGCAGGAGGCAGTGGTCAGGGTGTGCTGGAGGTAGGTGGCCTCTGGGTGTTGGCCTCCACGTCGCCAGGTCAGGCTGCAGCTCTGGGTCACCTGGAGTACCATGTGGCTGGAGGACTCTGGAGGTCCCCCTATCACACCCCTGCCCCACTCCAGAGGGCACCCAGAGCCCGCACTCCCACCATGTCCAGCGTTCCTCATGCTCACTGGTGGCCAGGGACGTTGTTGGGGACTGGCCTGTCGCTTGGGGCAGGTGGTGAAGGATGAATTGGAGCCCAGGGACGGGACCTGAATGCTGAGGCCTCTGTTCCCGTGGCCCTTCCCATGGCTGTGCTCTGGTTGGCCTCTGAGCTGCCTGAGTGTGCGGCCACGGCAGCCCCTGCCCCTTCCGAGTGCAGGCCCCCTGCTCCCCTCCTGCAGCCCCTCCTCTGCCTCCGCGTCTTCTGCATCTTCTCTTTTTGGGTGTGGAACCCCTTGTGGGGACAAACTGCTCTCTTTCTGCCCACCTGCCGCAGTGGCCTCTCCTCACGTGGGGCTGCCCGGCACTTGACATGTGGCCTTTGCCACAGAAATGCTATCTAACTTCACTGGATTGAAAGGAAATGCTCGCGTGTGGTTGGCGGCTCCCGTGGACACCCCGGCACCTCCTTCCCTGCTGAGTCGCTGGCTTTCCGTGTGGTTTGCCGGGTTGTTCGTCCCCATCCTGTGCACACGGGAGGTGTCTGAAGCAAGGCCACGGAGCTTGGGAAGTGCTGGTCTCGTGAGGGGGCCAGGCTGGAACTCCCACGGCGGCGCTGGGCTCTTGCTGCCCTGGGCGCTCCCGCTGTGCCTGGCTGTGTCAGGCTGCGAGCCGTGCACGCACCGAACATGGCCGTGGGTCCCAGTGTGGCTTGTTGAGGTGCCCGTGGGGTCGTGGCTCCCTGGTGGCGGGGAGGCGGTTTGGGACTGCTTCCTCGACGGCCGGGCCTGCCGCCGTGCGGTTCTGAGCCGCGGGTTCCCTCCTCAGCACCCGCCGAAGCCCTGCTACCAGTCCCCGTTGCTGCAGAGCGCCCAGTTCCTCTTCGGCCACCGCTACTTTGACTATCTGGGCAACTGCATCACCCTGGCGAACCTCGTGTCCATTTGCGTGAGCGCCGGCTGCCCCTGTTGGTGTGGGAGGCGGGTCTCTCAGGCCCCCTGCCTTGGCCGTGCTGCCTGCCGTGTCCCCTGCTGGCGCTGTGAGCCGCCCTCTGCTCTGGCTTCGCAGGTGTTCCTGGTGCTGGATGTGGACGTGGCCCCCAGTGACCGGGACAACTTTGTCCTAGGGGTAAGCTCTGGGATCCCTGGCCCGGCAGGCCGTCCGCTGTGTTGAGGAGAAGCGAGGCAGGGTGGCCTGGTGCAGAGCACAGCGTGGCACCGTGGCGGGAGGCCGGGAGAACTGGGGGCCCGTGGGCAGGGTCTTCCTGGCCCTCAGCTCTCAGCTGGCAGCTGGCTGTTGGCCCTGCACCTCATGTGGAGAGCTCTTGTTAAATCCCTCCGAGGGCTGAAGTTCTTCTCCGGGGCAGGAGATAGAGCCACCAGCACCCTGCTATCCCCTGCCTTAGGGGATCTGCTGAGTCCCTGAAACCATGACGTTCCCTCGTTCCGTAAGAATAAAGCTAAGAATGAAGCTCCATTTGCCAAATTAAAAAGTGACCTCGTTGTCACGTGAGGCCTGGAGTGGCGGGTGTCACTCCATCAGTGTGGGGTGCCGCTCCCCAGGCTTCCCGTTTCCCCTTCTTCGTGTCGGGCTTTTCCCTGCCTGGCGCCAGGGGGCTCCCGGGCCCTGAGGGCAGGGTTGTGCGGGGCTGGCTGCTCTTCCTCCTGAGGAGCCTGGGGCAGGCCTATGTCTGTCTGTCCGTCTTAGCCTTGCTTGTCTTTGGGGTGGAGCCTGGGCCTCCTCGTGCCAGGCCACCTCCGCCTCTCAGGCCCTGCTCCTGTCTGTCTCCACACTGGAGCAGTGTGCTTGTGGGGGGCCCAGGCGGACCCGCCGGCCGCCAGCTCTGGCCCTCCACGCAGCTGCCTCCGCACAGTCGGGTGTTTGTTCCTCCTCCTCAGTGGTCACCTCCTCCCAGGAGGACGGAAGCCATGTCCACTGGGAGTAGGAGGCAGGCCACACACCTGGGAACGTGACCTGCGCCTCCCTGTGGGCTGTGGGCCTGTGGTGTGGGAGGGTCCCGTGGCCGCCTGGGGGGAGAGCCACTGGCTGTTTTATTTACCGGTGGAGACCACCTTTGACGAGGAGCCCCGCAAACTCTCACCAGGGACTGGGGAGCCGCCTGTGAGCCGGGAGCCCTGGGGAGGCTGAGTGGGGGACGCAGAGCGGGGTGCCGGGTGCTGTGGCCGCAGGGCCGCGATGGCTGGGCGCCTCCTCCCTCAGGTGCTCAACGGCGTCTTCATCATGTACTACCTGCTGGAGCTGCTGCTCAAGGTCTTCGCCCTGGGCCCGTGGGGCTACCTGTCCTACTCCGAGAACCTGTTCGACGGCCTCGTCACCTCGGCTCTGCTGGTAAAGTTGGAGATGCCCGCCATCCCCTCGCGCGCTGTGGGCTCGGCCTGTGGCTTTGGGCTGTGCTGGTCTGAGGCTTTGCTGAGACCCGAGTGCCTAGGGAGCTGGGCTCCTGCCTCAAGGGACGGGGCCGGCCTAGCCCAGCTGAGCTGCTTGGCAGGTGCCGGGGGCTGTAGGAGGTGGGTTTCTACAGCGTCCAAGTGCAGTGGAGTGAGTGGCCCTCAGGCCTGCACACAACTCCACCCTCAGTGTGACCTTGGGTGTGGGCGAGGGCCGGCTGGTGTGCTCAGGTGCTCAGGTGCCCAGGGTGCCCTCAGAGGAGTGTCCACGCCTTTCCCCAGATGCTGGGCCTGGGGGAGGTGCAGCAGGACGCTGGAGTGGTCCACGGGAGCATTTGCCCCTGACCACGCTGAAGGAGAACCCGGGGCCTTCCCGTCTGTCCTTGATTGAGCTGCTCCTGTGTCTGCAACTCCTAGGCCAGAGTGACACAATTCCTGTCATCTGGAGCCAAACCAGGGGGATGCAGACGGAGCTGACCTCTGCCTTTGGGCAGAAGGCATGGGTCGCCCGCCAGCTCGTGGTGGTTGGCAGACTGCGGGTTGGCGTTGCTCTACAAGGCTTTCTTTTGTCATTGAAGGTTTTGGAGATCCTCACGCTGGCTGTGTACGGGTTCCCCTACCGAGGCTGGTATGTGACCCAGGAGAACCCTGTGGGCCCCATTGGCAGCCCCACCCTGTGCCTCCGGTGGCCCAGGCCTTGCCCAGGGCTCTGCGTGGCGCAGCAGGCGAGCTCGGCCAGGGCGGGGCCTGCCTGATGGGAGGGGGGAAGCCTCTTTGTGCTCGTGAGGGTCTGTTCTGTAGCCTGGGTGCCCCAGGCGTTGGGCAGTGGCCCCCTTGAGGTGCCCTCCTGAGCAGCAGGGGTTCCTTGTCCCAGCACTGCCATGGGCCTATGGCCCCTGAGGTGCTGAGGGCCAGAAGCAGACACTCCTGGGCCCCAAACTCAGGCCTGGGGACTGGTGATCACTGGGATCAGCTGGGCCCCTTTGCTCCAGGAAGGTCCTGGCAGGAGCACCTGTCCTGTGTGGGACTTTTGGTTGTCCCCTTCCACAGTCTACCCCCGTATAGTGGTGGGGCTAGGGCTTGTACCCATTGGCCCCGGTTCTGGCCAGTCAGAGGGCACGTGTGGTGGGCTGGTGGGTTCTGGCCTTGCACCAGGACTTCTGCTGGTGTGGTGCCTGTCCCAGGATCTGTCAGGAACCAGTTGGTGCCGCGAGCATGTCCCAGAGCACAGTGCAGGCCAGGACAGGTGGCCCCGTCGTGGGGGTGCTTAGGGGCTGGCATGGGCCCAGAGCTTGCAGGAGGACACAGTGCCGGGACCTGGGTGCCCTGCAGGAGCTGCTTGGCCAGCACCTTGGTGGCAAGAAGCTGTGCTGCCTGCACCCCAGGACAGGCGTCCCCTTGTCTCTAGTACCCTGCCTCTTCTTGGTCCTTGCCGGGGAGTGGTGGGGGGATGTTCTGGGCAAGGAGCATACAGAGAAACCCCGAGCAGGGCCAGGTGGGGCAGGGCCAGGTCAAGGAGTGGGACTGAGTCTCGGCACTGGAAATGGGGTCTGGGGTGAGGGGCATAGGAAGAGGGTTGGAGGTCAGTGGCCGAGGAATGGGGTGGGAGACACGGAACAGTGGAGGTGGGGGTCTGGAAATGGGGTCGGGGAAGGGCCTGTCTATTCTGCCGGGACCTGAGCGCTCAGTTCAGGACCTCAGTGACCTTTATGGATTGGGTCTTTGCCCTGTGGTGCCTGGAGGCTGTGTTGGGTGGTGTGACCGTGAGGTCTGTGTGTGGCTGTCTGCAGGCCATGCCCTCCTGCGTACCTCCGTCCCCTGGTGGGTCTCTGGCCTCCACTCTGCCCATGCATCTCCCCAGGAAGCCAGAGATGCGGGGCCTGCTGTCGCTGTGGGACATGATGCGGCTGGTGAACATCCTCATCGTGTTCCGCTTCTTGCGCATCATCCCCAACATGAAGGTGCGTGCGCTGGCCTCTCTTGTCCTCAGCACTATGTGGCTCTGGGACAGGCAAGTCTGAGGCCACGGACCGTCCCCACCACCCCAGATGCCCTTGGGCACACCTCAGCCATGCCTGCATCTGAGGTGGGGCCACAGTTAGAGGCAGGCGAGTCCAGCCCTGCGTGTGGTGAGGATCAGGGCCACCGAGATTGGGTGTGCGTGCCCTTGGCTGTCCCTGGAGCCCGCGTGCTGGAGATGGCGGAAAGGCTTTGGTCTGGGCTCCAGGGGTGTGGTAGTGAGGGGCAGGTGGGGGTGGCTGGTGGCCTCTCTGAGCCCCTGTTTCTCTAATGTGCCCTCAGGAGCCGCAACCTGTGGGCAGGCAGGTGGTCAGTGGGTTCAGGCGCAGCTCCTGGAGTGGAGGCAGAGCGCTGCTCCCATCCTAAGCTCTTTTTGGGAGAGGTGAGACTGAGGAGGTCAGACCCCCTTCCAGGTGTCTCGTTCCTTCCTCCCACCTCTCCTGAGGGTGTGCCATGCCCCTGTGCTCGCCGCAGCAGTGGGTTTCCCATGGAAGGTGGCTGGGGTCCTGGGTGCAGATGGAGCTGCTGAGCTGGAGCCTTCTGCACAGGACATGCATGCACACACATGTGTCCACATGGAGTCACACTCTGCACACACGGCTGCATGCAACTGCAGGACACACATATGCAACCATGTGAACTCTAGACGGCACTCCTGCACACAGCCATAGAGCACATGCAGTCACATACATGTCTGTATAACCATGTGCAGTGACGCATGTTCACATAACCATGTGCAGTCACACTCGTGTCCACATAACCACGTGTAGTCACACACACATTCACGTAACTGTGTGCGTTCGCATGTCCACATAACCACGTCAGTCACACACATGTCCACGTAACCACGTGCAGTGATGCATGTCCACATAAGCAGGTGCAGTCACATACATGTCCACGTAACCCATGCAGTCACATGTCCTCGTAACCATGTGCAGTCACGTGCTCACAGCACATGCGTGTGTGTCATTGCATCATCCAGTGTGCACACCGTACACATGTGGGTTGTAGGTCTGCTATGTCACACATGCTCGCAGGACGGTGTACATACACACTGTTCAGGCACCTGTGTGCATGTGGGTGTCTGCGTGGGCTTGCACCCTCGCCCGTGTGGTGTCCACCTGCTGGCGCCCCTCTGCCTACAGTGTGCGGGGGGGTTGCGGGCCTGGCTGGCCAGTGGGGATCCGTCTTAGTGGGCACATCCAGGGCTGTTTCCTCGGAGCTGCCCTGGCCCACGGGTGGGCAGGCAGACACGGGGGCTCTGCCCAGGGGCACAGGACTAGGCCTGCAAGGCGGCCGGTCATGTGGGGAGTTCTTGCACAGGTGGGTTTGGGCATTCGGGGTGTGGATGTGTGTCGATGGGTGTAGGTGTGGTGTGTGGACAGGTATATGGGTGGCGTGGTGTGTGCAGGTGAGGGGGGGTGTGGGTAGCCAGGTGCACATTTAGGTGTGTCCAGGTGCGTGTGGGAGGTCATGCAGCACCTGTCTAGGTGTGTCCCAGTGTGTGTGGCTGGCTTCAGGATGTGTGTACATGTGTGTCCCGGTGGGTGTGGGCAGCTGTGGGCTGAGTCTGTGTGTCCAGGTGTGTGAGCAGTGTGGGGACAGCTGCAGGGTGTGGCTACGTGTGGCCAGGTGTGTGTGGGTGGCTGCTGGGTGCCTGTGGGTGTGTGGCTTGTGGCTTGGTGTCCACCTTGCCTTTCTGTTCAGGGTTGTAGAGTGGGTGCTGGTGTCCCTCAGTGGGCGGGAGGAGTGAGGGGCTGTGCTTTCTTCCTACCTGCAGCCGATGGCCGTGGTGGCCAGCACCATCCTGGGCCTTGTCCAGAACTTGCGGGCATTTGGCGGCATCCTGGTGGTGAGTCCTGGAGGGTGCTAGTGGCGGGGGACCAGGACCCTGGGCAGGGGACTTGGGTGGGCTGGTCGACTTTGCTCTGTGGGCAGCAGGGTCCCTGTTGGGGCATCAGCAAGGAGGTGAGGCCAGGGAGATGCAGGGCTGGGCAGGAAGCCAGGTTGCTCCCCTTCCTGGAGGCGGGACCTGGGGCTGTCATGGGTGGGGCTGGATCAGCATTCCTTTGCCAGGAGTCTGGGATGCCATCCCAGGGCCACCTTGACACTGGGGACTGGATGGCTTTGTCTGCTGGCTGAGCTTGGGAGGAGGGCCCCATGCTAGCTGGGGTCCTGAGCCGTGTTTCATTGGTAGGCAGCACCCAGGTCCCCTGGGGAGCATGGACACACCTGCCCAGCTCCACTGGCACCTGAGGTCACCTGGCCCCGGAGGTCGACAGTGTTTTGAAGTAGTGGTGCTCATGGCTGGGGGCAGCGGCCAGGCTGGGAGCCTGTGCCCAGGGCGGAAGGCTGTGGCCTCTCAGACCCTGGCTGGCTCTGGGCCAGTCAGGCTGACGGGGCTGCCGGGCTCCTAGGTGGTGTACTACGTGTTTGCCATCTTAGGGATCAACTTGTTCCAAGGTGCCATCGTGGCTCCTGGCAATGACAGGTGAGGGGTCCCTGCTCCCCTTGTGCCCACTCCCCGGGTGCCCTGCCTGGGGCTCCTGAGAACCATGGCACCCATACCCCTCTCTGAGTCCAGGCTGCAGAAGTGGGTGGGATGGGGGGTGGGCAGTACAGGCCCAGAACCTGGAGCCCCACTGTGGCCCCGGAGCCCAGAGGAGCTGTGTCCGTGGTCCTGTTGCTGGGGGACACTCTGTTCTTCCTCCTTTTCCCCAGGGGCCTGAGGGAGGTCCTGGCTGAGCAGGGGGCTAGGGCAGTGCTGAGTGCTGCTTTTCTGGCCCCTGGCGCTGACAGGGGTGTTGTGTCCCCAGCCTGGCCCACGACAACGGCTCAGCGCCCTGTGGCAGCTTCGAGCAGCTGGAGTACTGGGCCAACAACTTTGATGACTTTGCCGTGAGTCCTGTGGCCTGACCCCTCCCAGTCCCGGCTTCCTGCCCCCAGGCCCCTCCTGCGCCCCCAGGCCTGCTCCCTGCCTCCCAGGACTCTCCCGACCCTGCTCTGCCCCGCAGGCCGCCCTGATCACCTTGTGGAACGTGATGGTGGTGAACAACTGGCAGGTGTTCCTGGAAGCCTACGAGCGCTACGCAGGCCGGTGAGCCCCACCCCCAGCCAGGCTCCCCCAGATGGCCGCCACCTCCGCTCCAGGCGCCCCAGCTGGCTCCACAGTGCGGGGTGGCTGGCCGCGCATCCTGGCCGACCTCGTGTGCCATCTACGCTGCTCCTGGGCGATGGCCGAGGACGTGGGTACTCTCTCCCGGGTGTGGTGTGGAGGCGCTGGTGGCCTGCTGTGACGGGAAGTCCGTGGGCTGGGCCAGGGAGATGGCAGGACAGCCCAGCCCAGCCCAGCAAGGGCCTGGCCTGGAGGCCTAGGTGTGTGTGGTGCTGAGCTCCCACGTGAGCTCATGGCCTGGACCCTCCTTCGTGAGCTTGTGGCAGGGGGTCTTCAGTGGGGACACCAGTGCCACACACCAGCTGGGCGTGGATGAGGTCCTGACAGGCGTGCACGGTGGGGTCAGGACTGGACTTCCCCGCCTGCTTGCCCCAGGATGCGGCCCCTGTCCCCTACAGGTGGTCACTGGTGTACTTCGTGTTGTGGTGGCTGGTGTCGTCCGTCATCTGGGTCAACCTCTTTCTGGCTCTGCTTTTGGAGGTACCGGATGTCCCTGCCCTGGCCTGTCTTGGTTTCTCGCGCGTCAATCACTGGTGGGAAGCTGGGGCTGGGCCTTCCTGGTCTTTGGATGGCTGTGCTGGGCTGGTCTGGCCGTGGGTGCTGCTTGCCCTGGCTGCTGGGCTTTCTTGGGACACGCCTGACGCTGCATGGTGGTGCTGCTCAGGCCCGGGCCTGGTGCTGAAGGAGGGGCCCCAGCCCTTGCCATGGCAGGAGTGAGTATCGCTGCCGGTGCCCAGGCGTCCAGGGTGGGATGCCCACCCTTGCAGTGATGCTGGCCACCTGGGCCCAGGAGCAGCAGGGCTGGCCTCACATAGGGCCCACACTCACTGCCCGCCCTCCTCCCTCCCGCTCCCCAGAACTTCCTTTACAGGTGGGACCCCCGCAGTCATGAGCGGCACCTCTCGGGGATGCAGCTGACCGCAGAGCTCATATTCAGGTGCGTTCGTGGGGAGCTTCTGTGAGCAGCCTCCTGGGGTAAAGTGCAGCAGCAGGCTCTGATGGGTCTCCCTGCCACCATGTCCCTTTCTCCTGAGCCACAGCTGAGTAGGTCACAGCAGCTCAGGGCCAGGGCCAGGAGTGGGCTGGGGCTCTCTGCTCGATGCGGCTCCAGCACGTGAAAGAGCCCCCCTTTCAGTTTCCTGGCCTCTGGGTGCTCTTGTGACCTTCCTTCCTGTGACCATTTGAATGTCTCTGTACTGGTCCAGCAAGGTGGCCAGTCACACTGGAGGTGGCCTGCTGAGGGTCTCATTTCCTGCATGGTGCCAGCTGTGTCCAGTGCATGTCTGGGCTTTTGCGGTCTTTGCTTCCCTGCACTGCTGGGGCCGGAGCCCAGGGCCAGAGCCACCGCAGAGCCCCGGCAGTGCCCTTCCGGCCTGTGGTGGTGCTGCTGGCGGCCCTGCGTCTGTCCCGAGGCTGGGTCTGGTCCTTGGGGTCCCAGTCCCTGTGTGTTCGTTCTGGCCCGTCTGGTTTGGGGACCCTCCCCTAAGCTGTGGCTCTCGCCCAGCGCCTGGTCCAGGCTCCTGAGGTGCCCGTGGTCCTCTGCCTCACAGGGACATCCTGGAGGAGCCCAAGGAGGAGGAGCTGATGCACAGGCTGCGTAACCACCCGCACGTGCGGCTCTGCAGGTGACGCTCTGACGGCCCCTGGCCAGCCGGCAGGAGAGAGGCTAGCTGAGGATGAGACGGCACCTGACCAAGCAGGACAAGCCTCTGCTCTGACTGACCACCTAGGGGACAGCAGGGGACAAGGAAGTCAGTCCCTCTTGCTGCCCTTGAGCCGCTGCGTTGCCGGGCTCTCCAGGTGGCCGCGCCCTGCTGCCTCCTTCCCGAGCTGCTCCCGGGAGGCTCTTGCTTTTCTGTTGTGGAGGTGACTCTGGGGCCTTGAAGCCAGCCTGGAAGCCAGAGGCGGTGGCCTTCCTGTGCCGCCTGCGCCAGCAGGTGCCTTCACTGCTGGAGGCCTCCAGGGACAGGGCCGCGTGGGCTGGGCAGGTCCCCTGCAGCCTCGGGCCTGGGGGTGCTGGTGGCCGTACACGGGGGAACCTGGGTGTGTTGTTACGTACGGGTTGTGCGCGTGATGGGGGCCGGGTGTTTCTGTGGATCAGAGTGCCAATAATTCCACGGTGCCCGCGGAGCCTGAGACGTCTGTGCTTTGTACCCACTCGGGGCCTGCTGCTGGGGCAGGGCGCTCGGGAAAGCGAGAACACCTGGCCGAGGGGCTTCCTGCCACTGCACGGTGGCCTGCAAGCCCGAGGTGGCCCTGCTTGGGCCAGGGTGGGGAGGGGCAGTGAGCGTGTGTCGTCTCTTGATCCACTCTGGACCCAGGTTGGCCCAGGGCTCTCGTTGGGGCGCCAGCTCAGGGGGTGCTGCCTATTCCTGGAGCCCCTTCATGGAGGAGAGCGAGGGTGGACGAGTGAGGTCTGCCGTGGGCTTGAAGGGTGAGCCCCTGGCAGGACACAGGCACCCTAGTCTTGCCAGCTGGTGTGGAGATGGCATTTGAGGATGACATACTGGAAAGGGGCCCAGGGACACTGAGTAGCCCCAGAATGTGGGACCGTGAGGGTCTAGGTGCTTGTGACTGCACAAACTGGCTTCCTGTGGGTCCTGGTGTCCCCTGGAATCCTGTGCCTGTGCCTGACACTCTGCCTTGGTCGCTGGGCCTCCTGGAGCAGGCTGCCTCTGGGGGGGGGGGCTGGTTAGGGCAGAAGGACCCCCAGGGCTGGGCCGCTTGCTGCTCTGGGGACAGGGTGGGGCCTGCCACCCCTTGCTCTTAAGGTTCGGGCGCCACCTAGTGGTGGCATGGGTTCTGCTGATTTTTTTCCAATGTGCCGTGGGCCCTGGGACCCCGTAAGCCACTGCGGCCATCTGGGCGGCACCTTCCCTGTGGACGTCTCCCGAGTCCTCTGAGAGGCAAGGCTGCTCTGACCTGTCTGAACTGTGGAGTGTCCAAATGAGCCTAGTCCTCAGGGCACTTGTGGGATGGACAGCTGTGCCCTCTGTCCTGCCTCTGTGCCTGTCCTTCCCTGGCCCTGCTGTCCACCTGTGTCTGGGCTGTGTGCAGAGCCACCTCTGTGGCTTTTCTTCCAGGTGGTGGGTAATTCTGGGCGACCTGTGCTGCCCTCAGGAAGGACGCTGGGAGCTGCTGTCCCTGGAGGAGTGTGTGGAGAGGGGGGGGGCCTGGCTGGGCAGGCTGGCGCCTGTGTGGACTGTGGCCTGAGGTCTTGCGGGCATTCTGGGGGCTCCTGACAATTTCATATGCACTGAGTTTGACAAAGGTGGGCCCTGACTTGGCTGTGCTGACCGGGGGAGGGGGCAGCCCTGGTGCGGTGACCAGTCCACCCTCTTCCCTCTCAGCAGGCGCTCTGCGGAGCGCGGTGGCCATGCAGCTGTGATGGAGAGCACCCCATTGAGGAGTGTGCTGGCCCCTCATGGCCCTTGCAGCAGCCTTGAGTGTCTCCAGCCGTCTCCCATGGTCACCTCCGTGCTCTGGCTGGGCACAGGGTCGGGGCTTGTCCTGCTGGATCGTAGGTTCACCCAGCACCGTGTGAAGCTGGAATCTCTGCCCTCAAGGAGGCCGGAGGAAGGGGAGGTGAGCGGGGTCCTGGGCCTGGGCCTGGGTGCCAAGAAGGCCTGTGTCCGCAGGGTCAGCAGGAGACAGAGATGGAGGCAGCTGGGCTTGTAGATGTGAGGGCAGGTGAGGGGAAGGGGCTGGGGCTCATGCGGGACAGCAGCCTGTCAGGGCCATGGGTGGGGGTGTGGGCACCTGTGGCTTGGACGTGGGGCTTGTGCTGCACACACTGGAGCGACACGGTTGTGGGTCTGAGCAGCTCATGATGGGGCGGGACGTGTGGGGTCAGCTGGGGAGCACATGAGGTCACTGAGGGGACCCACTCTGGCAGGCACCAAAGCCCCATGGCCTGAAAGCCTCACGTGCCCCGCTGGACCCGGGAGGATTGGCTCTCCATGGCCAGCCGAGCCCCTGGGAGCGCCGCCTGGCCCCGTGCTGGGGAGGCGGGTGCGGGCCTGCTCCCACCCGCACACCCCACCCACCAGGGGCTGTTCTCACTTCTGCTCCTCCCCAGGAGCTGCTGGGCCCCACTGGCTCTGCGCGGATGGCACAAGGCACAGGTGCTGTGACCGAGGTGGTGTGGAGCAGGTCCAGGGCCAGGTCCTAGGTCTTGCTCGGGTTTGGTAACAGTGACTCAGAGGCGGCAGCGGCCTTGGGGAAGAGTTGCCAGGGCAGCAGCGAGCTGGCCTGAGCCCTCTGGGGGAGGTGACGCTGGCCACTGCCCCTGTTCCGTGCCCCCCGAGCACATGGGTCCCGAGTCGTGGCGTTGTGGCTGTGTCCCAGCCTCCTGGATGTGCTCAGCCCTCCTGGCTTTTGTGAGCCGTGACTCGGGAATGGCCCCGTCGGGCAGGTTGCCCAGTACTGGCTCTGGACGCGCCTGTGGGACTGTGGTGGAACCGGCCGTGTCCCCCCGCCTCCTGCTCCCTGGGGGCGCCCTCGCCTGCTCCTCGCGGTCCTCGTGGAGGGTCCTGGCTGTTCTTCTGCCTGGTGGTTCTGTCCTGCCTGAGCTTAGTTGGGTGCCGGGGTGGCCTCGTGGCAGGGGCCTCCTCCTGGCTGCCGTGTGCCTCGGCTCTGCACCCACTGCCTTTTGATGGTCTCTTTACTTTTTGGCACAAAGAGATGCTCAGGGCTTCTCTAACGTCCACCCGTGCCCTGCTTCGTTGCCGTCTGGGGGGCCATCTCCAAGGAGCTGTGGGGACGTCCCTCGGATGAGAGGAGTGTGTGCCGCTGGACGTGGCAGGAGGTTGGTGCTGCCGTCTGAACCGGGCTCCCTCGGGGACAGTTAGAGCGCTCGTCGCTTTGTTGGCTGATGGCCATGAGATGGCTCTGGCCTCCCGCACCACTGCCTCGGTGCCCTGTGGCTTTGCCGGGCTGCGAGGCCCCTTCTCTGGTTGTTCTCATTCTCCTTAATTTCTTTGTTGGATCAGTGCCACCCCCTCCCCATTCGGACCCCCTCACCTGGCTTGGCTCTGTGTCTCTGCACGGAGGCCTCCATCCACGGGCTGTCCTGCTGCCTCCAGGGAGGAACTTTCCAGATGTGGACAGTCGGTCAGGTCCTTGAGTGAGGAGGAGCAGGTCCCGCCAGCTCCCTAAGACCTGAGAATGAGCAGGTGAGGGGCACTGGGGACATGTGGCTCTGCAGAGCCTCCCCTGAGCCCCCTGGTAGGCAGGAGGCACAGCAGGAGAGAGTGGCCCTGGTCCTCGGACGGCGACTGTCTACTCACACAGTTACTAAAAGTGTGAGCTCAGCAGAAGAGATGGCCAGGAGCTGCCCTCAGGTGCTCCCGACCACAGCTGCAGGCTCTCGAAGCTGCAGGCTCTCTCCTGAAAGACGCCATAATCGAGTGCGTGCCCGGAGGTCCTGAAAGTCGATATCACGAAGGACACCGCAGGCCTGCACACAGGAAGTTCCCAGTGCCCGTGTCCACTGCGATGGTGTGTCCGTCACCCCGCCTCCAACCACTGCCTTGGTCAGCAGCCTGACATGGCTCTCCCTGAGCTCCTGTCTCCATGGGCCCTGTCCAGCTTGGGGTGGCCTGTTCTCTGCTCGGGGTGCCAGGCGATTGTTGAGATCAAGTGTGGGTGGGGCCGTGTCCCGGGGCTCTGGACAAGTCTGCGTCTTGGCTTACTGGTTGCTTCCAATTGTGTGCCAATGTCCCTGTGTCCTTGCTGGCCACCAGTAGGGGCTGCTCTCAGGAGCCAGAGGCCACCTTCACCCTTCGCTTTATGGCCCCTCACCCCCAGAGGGCCCCTCACCTCCAATCCCTGCACCCTTGAGGCTTTAAAGTGTCACCAGATGAGGTCACTGGGATGGTCACCCCTGCTGGTCAGCTGTGCTCTCGAGTGTCACCCAGGCTGAGTGGCTTTGCCCTCCTACATCCAGCCCACTCCCGTGGGAGGTTGTTGGGGTCCCCGGGCCCTGCCCTCTGGGCTCTCCTGTCTTCGTGCGGAGGAGTTGGTGTGCAGCAGCGTCCGCCTTCCCAGTCCGTCGCAGCTGTGGTCACACGTTGTGACTGCTTTTCAGGACACCTGATAAGTGGTCAGACGTTTACGGGGACATGCAGAATCGAGAGCTAAGCCCCTCCTGTGGCCTAGCAATTCCAGGGACGGGAGGGGCTGGCTCGCCTCACAGGTGCCTCGTGCCCCCGCTGGCCGAGCGCAGGGACTTCTGGGAGCAGGTCTGGGCTTCAGCCTCTGAGGACCTCAGGTGTTGCCTGTTGTCGTCAGCCGCCCCCCTCCACCCGCACGGGCCAGCGCTTTGCTCTGTGGGTTGCGCACCTGCGGATTGAGCCGGCCGAGGACTGAGGACATCGAGCAGCACTGGGACCACACTGGGCTATTTCCCGTTGTGGATGCTTTCTACCTGGCGTGACGCCGTTCGGGTGTGGATCCAGAGCTGATTCCGCACCCGTGACCCAGGGCGCTCGAGGGCCTGCAGCCGGGTAGCCTGGGTGGGTGAGGGGTGTGGGGGCCCAGCCCCAGGTGCTCCTGCAGTTTCCTTCCAAGAACCCCTGTCCGCCGGCCTCAGGGGAGAGGAGGGAGTGGTCCCCTTCTGGGGGGAGGGGTGGTACGGGGGACCGTCCGGCAGGGCGCACAGGCTGCCATCGGGAGCTGCTCTTGGGGACGCGTGTTACGATGTGTTAAGGAAGGAAGAGGCGAGGACACGGAGACGAGCATGTGGCCAGCCCCCAGCCATCTTTTCATCCTGGGGCAGTTGTGGGCTGTGGGAGGGTGTGAGGGGCAGCAGGGTCAGGCGCTGGCCAGCGGGTGAGGGCCCGGGCAGTACGAGGGAGTAGAGACCAGGAGTGGCTGTGGAGGAGGGTGGGGGCAGCTGTGAGGCAGGGGTGGCTTAGGGGTCCTCTGCGCCCAGGGGCCAAGGGCAGGGCTGGCCAGGGCGGGGTTTCTGCAGCTCCAGTGTCGCCGCCGTCAGGAGCAGGCTGAGGCCCCGGGTCTTCTCCCTGGAGCCTAGCTGTGCAGGCGGCTGGATGGGGTCCAGGACCGTGCCCCGTCTGTCTCTGGCCCCGGGAGCCGCTCCTGGTGCGCCAGGCTGGCCTTTCTTGTGTCTGGCTGCTCCCTGCAGCAGGAGGGCTGTCCCCAGTGGGGCTGGATTGGGTTTCCTGCTGCCAGGTAATTGGCGGTTCTTATGCAAAGGTTAGAACAGCTCCCGGCAGGCCGTGAAAAGAAAAGTGGGGCTCGCGCACCACACTGCTCTTAAAAACCAGAGGGGGCGGCGGGGCTCCGATGATGTCCTCCACATCAAAGTGGCCAGCAGACGGCCGCGCAGCCGCAGGCGGTGCCCTCTGTCTGATCACATTTCTGGTAATTCAATCGGGGCTTCGGCAGGGTGGTGGGGCCCACATCTGCGGGGGCCTGGCGGGCCTGTTCCCACCACAGTTGCCTAATCCAGGCCTGGGCCCGGCCCCCACCACACCTGTCGCCAGGTGAGCCCGCTCTGCCTCTCGGCTTCCCTGGCCCCGGGGGTTGTGGCCTCTCTCAGTCACCACAGACGGGTCATTGACCTGGGGGGGGACGAGAAAGAGCTGCTGTCAGCAGGGTCCCCAGTCAAGACCACTCTGGCTGAACCCAGGGCTCTGGCCCTGGAGACCTGACTTTTAAAAGTCCCCAGGGATGTCCCAGAGTGGCCAGGCAAAGTGGACGTCCCTTCGCCCCTCTTTCCCTCCCTCCTCTCCTTTAAGAAGCCCTCAGCTGTGGAGAGTTTGAAGGCAGCCCTTTGGAAAGGGCAAGTGACCAGGTGGCCACGTGGCCCTCTGTGGTTCCCTCTAGGCAGAGGATGCAGGGGCGCTTCCTGGCTTGGTGCTGCGGTGACTGCCCCCCGTTGGAGGGACGTGTGGTGGCCAGCGGGGGCTGGGGCATTCCTTCCCCTCCACTGGCCTTGGCTCAGGGCTGTGGCGAGTGCACAGCTGGGCACAGCGCACCTCAGTGAGCCCTGTCATGCCCCTGGCCAGGGTGCCAGCAGGAGGCCCTGGGCATGAGGAGGGCAGAGGTGGGGTCGCCCATCGTGCCTACCATCTAAAATAGCCTGAGGTGCCCTGTGGGGTCGAGGACTGGGTCTGGGAGGGCAGTGACCTGCCCGGCAGCTGTGCCCTCTGGAGGATGGAGGAGGGGGCTGGGTGGGGAAGCCCTGCTAGCTGACCCCGGCGTGGCATGCGCGCCTGTGGTCCCAAGTGGTCAGGGCCTTGGCTCAGCCGCGGTGACTGTCTTGTTGACCACCAGCATCCTGGGCCCGTGTCCTCAGCTACCCAGTGGACCCCCAGTGAGCGGAGGCTGTCCCCAGGTGTTGTGCCCTTGGAGTGGTTGCTCCTGTCTGGGGCCCCTCTCCCTGGCCCAGCTGTGCCCGGCTGACCCCCGGCCCCGCCACACACCAGGTGAGAGCCGGGCTGCGGGGCTCCCACCACAGGTCCCCTGCCCAGCCCGAGAGCGCTGCCCCGGACCCCTGACTCCTCCTTCCCTCGGAGAGGGGACGGGGCTCACCACCCTGAGGAGGCGCTCAGGCCCAGGGTTCCTCAGGGGAGTGGGCCTCCAGAGGCCAGAAGTCTAGATCTGGAAGGCCTTGAGCCACAGAGCCACCATCTACGTTTTACTGCTGGGGACACCGAGGACCGAGCCAGCAGGGAGGGTGCCCCAGGCCTCGGGCTCCTCTGGGGCTGTTCTGTTGGTCCCGTGACACCAGGGGGCAGAGACCTCCCCCACACCTTCCTTCCTGGTCACAGAGAGGTCAGCTCTGGCAAGGACCGAGCCAGCACCCGAGAGGCCCAGCGGGGTGCCCTTGGTGTCTGTCTGGATCTGACGTCTCTGGGGCTGGGTGGCAAACCCAGGGCCTCGTGCAGGCCAGGGCCACGCCAACTGCCGGGCGGCCATGCCAACTGCCGGGCGGCCCTGTCTACTGAGCCCAGGGCCTTCCCACGGGGCTTCTCCTGGCACGAGGGCAGCTGGGCCCGGCTCACCCAGGGGCTCTCAGCCCAGGCCTCTGCCTTGCTGGGGAGCCGCGGAGAGGGCAACCAGCGAGGCGCCTGCTGCCTGCTCAGGGAGCAGGGGTGAGCTCGGGACTGGGGATGGGGGGGTGGGAGGGGGGACGGGGTGTGGCTCACCTGCCGTCCGCGTCTGTGGCGTGGCCTTCGCCTTGGGAGAACCTCTAGTGCCAAGCGTCAGGGTGAAGAGGGCTGGAGAGCTGGTGCCGCTCCCAGTAGGACTTCTGGTGACGTAGGATGGGCTGCGGATGGGCAGCTCTGCCTGCAGGCGACATCAGGCTGTCCCAGAGTCCTGGTACAGGCCGGGCCCCCCTCCACCTTCAGGAGCAGGGGAGGGGAGGGGGTCGCGGCTGGACCTGCGTCTTGGGACCTGTGACTCCCTCCCCCACACCTCCTCCACCGCCTCTTCCTCAGAGCGGCCGCAGAGGAGGGCTGAGCGCCGAGGCTGAGGGCTTCTGTCCTGAGGGTGGAGGTGGCACATGGGCAGCCTGGGCTTGTGTCTGCGGAGGCTCCCTCCTGCCCGCCACCTCCTATGTGCAGGTATGGCACTGTCCTTGGCTGTTGGAGCCTGCGTCCTCCCAGGGTCCCTTGGATAGGACTTAAAATTGTCCATCTCAGTGTCCTCTCCCTATTTGAGTCTGGCCCTGAGAAGCCTCAGGTGTCCCTAGGCCCATTGGCTGGAGGCCAGAGCTGCTGCCACCCTGTCTCCTGGCCCGCCTCCCTGCCTGCGTGGTGGGGCTGCGTGAGCACTGGCCGCTGCCCCCATCTGTCCCTGGTTTGGTGTTGGTGGGGACGGCCACACCCCGAAGCACATCCCACCTCTTGGACCCTCAGTGCCTCGTCCCAATGGTGACGGCGCTTCAGGATCAGGCTCAGGTGGTATCCGTCTTCCTTGTAAATCCCTTTGGTTTCAAAAGAGCTCTGGCTGGGGACATCCCACCGCAGGTGGAAGCGCTGGTCTGCAGTCCAGTGACGGGCGTGCTTTCCTGGAAACAGCCGCAGTGCGTGACCCTGACGGCCATCCCTGGGCCTGGTTGGGGTGGGGGGGCTGGCGCCTGTAAGGCTGCTGTTCCCTGTGTGGACCCTCCATGCCGAGCCCCAAGGACCCGGGAACGCTGGCCGCTCCCACACCCCTCCTGAGGGTGGAGAGGTGTTTGCAGCCACCTGGTACCTTCTGGATTGCACCAGGCTCGGGGCAGGTGGCCACAGTGTCTGAGTGGCACACGGCGAGACAGCCTCCTCTGGCAGAGAGTGTGCCATTGCTGACAACTGCAGCTGCGTGGCAGTTACTCGGAGCAGGCTCAAGCCAGGGCAAGGTGGGGCCCTGGGGAGGCACTGTGGTGGCCCGTGTGGGAAGGCTCCTGTGACATCTGGCCCTGGCCAAAGCCCTGCGGACACTCCTCGGCGTCTGGCTGCCGCTCGCAGCGTGGGCCCTGGTGATGCCTTTGGTTTCCCATCCTGGTGCCCGGCCTGGCTGGTGCCCGGCTCAGGATGCAGCCCCCCGGAGGGCCAGGGGGTGAGGAGCGGGCTCTGGTCTCAGGCTCAGCTGTAGCCGCTGTGGTTAGACGCAGCAGGGGCCATGGCACAGCGGGACAGGGGTGGCCCGGGCCCCTTGACTCCCCACAAACTAGCCAGTGAGCTCGGCCCCCGTCCAGTCAGCCTTGATGTGTCGGGGGCAGTGGAGGGTGCGAGGGACGTTCTCTGGCCTGTGGTGCTCTGCAGTCTTGTTGGAGCCCCTGCTGGCCCACTGGGCTTCTGGTCAGTGGGCCTGGGCCATCACTAGCCCACACCTGATGCTGCTGAGGATGAGGATGTTGGCACAGCTGTGGGATGCTAGCAAAGTGGTGACCCCCAAAGAGGTCTGGGTCCTAAGCCCCAGTACCATGCCCATGACCTTACTTGGGAATGGGGTCTTTGTAATTGTGTGTCTAGAGATGCGGTGGCCTGGGTTAGGGTGGACTGTGCATAGAGTGACTGGTGTCCTTGGAGGAGGAGAGGACAGAGGAGGTGGAGGCCGAGGCAGGGGACCCTCCCCGCGGGCCCGTGCTGTGGTGAGAGCTGCCTGCCCTGGGCCAGCCTGTGGGGTGGCTTCTCGGGGCAGCCCTGAGCCCTGAGCGCAGCCCTGGGGGACCAGCACTCAGACGGCAGGTGCTGGGGCCATGCTGAGGGACAGCAGTCGAGACAGCCATCTTAACGTTTCTGTTTCCTGCTGTTTCCTTGCAGTGACCCAGGGAAACTTCTGGAACACCCCTGGCCTAAGCAGCCTGGGTCCCGGGGGAGCTCTTGAGGGCTGGCGGAGGGATATCTTGGCCTTTTCAAAAAGGTACCCACAAAGGCTGCCTGGGTCTGGTCAGTGATGCCCGCTGGGCAGAGGGTGCCCTGCAGTGACTTAGGGGGGTGTCACTGGGAAGTGTCATTGAGCACATGGCTGGTTGGTGCCGACAGCTGCTCCTGGGGAGGCGCTGTTGGAGGGGGTCTGCATCTCCAGCGAGCCCCCACAGCTGCTGGGTGTTGCACTCAGCCACAGCAGTCTAAAGTAGGACCCCGGCAGGGCTGTGAGCCCCCCTGTCCCCCAGCACTGCCCCCCAGCACTGCCCCCCGCAGCCTGCACACGGGTCTGGGTCCTGACGTCAGCTGTCTCAAAAGCAGGTCATACCCCTTGAGGCTGCTGAGCACCCCCTAAGATGAGGTGTGCTGGCAGCACCTGCATGCAGACACAGTGACCAAAGGCAGGTGTGCTGTCCAGCGGGTCCCAGTGGGGCCCGGGCGGGCCGGCATCCCCAGCACCCTCCAAACCCACAAGACGCCTGCAGAGCGGCTTGGGTGACGGCAGCGCGGGCTCCTCGTGACATCCTGCTGGCAGTGGGCCAGGTGCTCGGAGATGATTTGCATACAGGTGAGGGCCTAGGGACTCCGAGGCCCGAGGCCAGGCAGGGTCAGGCAGGACAGACACCTGGGGAGCTGCCGTGCAGGGCCCGCGCAGTGCCTGGACAGGCCAGCAGAGGGCAGCCGAGCTCCAGTGGCAGGCGCTGGGCCAGGCCAGGCAGACACCTTCTGGCCCTCCTTCCTCCCTCTGACAGGGCAGGGAGTCCTCCGAGGGGCCTTCTTGGGCCCCACACCTGGGCAGGAGCGCCCTCTGCGGCCTCCACCTTTCCTCCTGTGCTCCCTTCTCTGGCCCCAGGGACCCAGGGGATCTGTGTGTGGCAGGGATGTGTCCCCATGGCTGGCAGGAGGCCATGCCCACAGTCTTGAATTCGGGGCTGCTAGTCTCTGTGGGGGGACGGTGTGATGAGGCGGCTGCGGGCTCCCCCGCTGAGCTCGCTGGCCACGGGGTGCAGGGCAGTGCCAGGGCTGCTGGCTCAGGGACTCTTCTGGGTGGGCCTGGGGTGGCCCCTGGCCTGCCCTGCCTGCTAGCCACTGTGGAGGCACTCAGATCCCTGTCCCCCTCTGGAGGAACCTGTGTTGGGAGTCTGGGTGCTGGGCAGCGGGTGGCACAGGCCTTGGGGATCTGTGGACTCCAGTTCCCTGCACCCTGTTTCCCTGGAGGCGTGGTCTCAGGTGGCTTCGCTAGCTGCCCCTTACCTGGCCCATGTCAGCTGGTCGGGGCAAAGGAGAGGGTCCACACCCGGGACCCTGGCCTGGGGGCCAGCCAGGGGTCTCACTTTTGCAGCAGGGCCATCGTTCCTGGGGGAAAGCCTGGGGTCGGAGGCCATCCTGGACACTCCCCTTGAACAGGGAGGTGGGCAGGGCAGTGGGTGAGGCTGGTGCGCAGGCTGCTCCGCCCGCTGCCTGACTTGGTCTTCCCGGGCTGTGCCGTGGTCTGGAGGGCAGACTCTCTGTTTTCCATGGTCGAGTCCCTGGGGGCTGTGCCCTAGGTCCTGCCGGGCGTGTAGTAGGTGCTCAGAAAGCTTCTGTGGACGGATGGACACAGGAGCAGTGGCCACCTGTGCCACCGTGCTGCTGACCTGCTGGGTGGGTGAGGACCCAGGTGCCCTTCTTTTGCTGGCACCCACTGTGAGGCGTGAGGCTGCAGGTGGCCCTGGCAGCCATTTGTGGCCTGTGGCATGGACGAGGAGGTTAGCCAGGGGCCTGTGTGTGCTGCGGGGAAAAGGTCAGGTGAGCCTCTGGGCCACGTGAGCACTGGAGGGCCCCAGGACCCTTAGCCCAGACTGGCCGTCGGGGCCCTCTGCAGTGTGCTGTGGCTGTCTCAGAAGAGAGTGCAGCTCTGAGTGCTCTGCACACCCCCGGCATTGACACCCGTCTCTGGGCACCTGGGCTGGCGGCCCTTGTCAGCCACTCACGGACAGAAGAATGGCATTGATGTTGGGGACTGTCCCCAGTGAGGACGGGGAACAAGGGAAGTTGTCATGGAGTGTCTGCGAATGGTGGTGGCACTGTGACTGTGGTGGCTCGAGGGACCTCTCACCCTCAGGTGGGCTGAGCCTGTTAGACTCTGAACGGGTCAGGAAGTGGTAGGGTTAGGAGGAAGTGTGGGGCCTGCACACTAGGTAGGACCACTCTGGTGCTCAGGGGCAGGGGGCCGTGGTGACCAGGTCTGGGCTGCAGGGACACAGCCTGAGCCCCTTGGCTCGTGGTGGACAGTAGAGAAGTGGCTGGCTCTTGCAGGCTGGAGGCCAGGGTCATGGCCTGTGGAGTGCCCCGGGAGGCAGTCTTGCTGGGTCAGATGCCTTTGGCATTTTTATGAGATGCCAGGAATGTTTGGGGTGCTTGGGGCCGATGGTCCCGCGTTCCACCTGGTGAGTTGTTTTGCCGCATACCTGAACAGCAGTGACTCCGCGTGACGGCGGGCGTGTGGGGCAGTGGTCTCTGCTCCAGCCAGCAGCGGGGAACCCCAGGCTTGATGTGGAAAGTGGGGGAATTGAAACTGGCAGAGGGCGGGCGCGGGGGCTCTGCCCAGCTGGAGTGGGCAGGAAGTGCTCCTTCCAGCCTCCGGGGCTGGGCACCTGGCAGAGTGCTGGCTGCGCTGGCTTTTCCTAGAAGAGAATTCACCCCACCCCCAACCCGTCAGCACACGCCAGGCCCAGCGTGCAGCGGGCGGGTGGGGGCTGACCCCACGCCCTTCTTCAGGCGCAGGTGCGGGTGCCGGGCTGGTCTCCTGGGGCTCCTGCAGGCCAGTGGCCTCAGCTGTGGTAGCATGTCCTCGCACGGTTTCAGAGGCCAGAGGCGCAAGGTCGGGCTGTGGGAGTGCCCCCCTCCGAAGGCGCTGGGAGGACCCTGCCTGGTCCCCCAGCTTCTGTGGCTCCCGTGCCCTCCACCCTCCTTGGCTTGTGCCTGCACCTTTGCAGGCTCTGCTTCTGGTACCATCGGGCCACCTCCCCCGGGTGTCTGGGCCCACATCTCCCTCCTCTTAGGAGGACGCCAGGTATGTTGGGTTCAGGGCCACCCTCCTCCAGGCGGCCTCTGCCTAGTCCACCGTGTTTCCAGATCTGGACGTGACTCTGGGGGACGTTCACTGGCTGGCAGTGTGTCTCCCTGTTCACACGTGGGACACTTACCCCAGCATTCCTTGGAATGGCTGAGTGTCCAGCGGGAGGTGGATAGGTAAGGAGGGAGGAATCAAGGGCAGGGTGACCACCTGCTGCTTTGTGGCTGTCTGGCCTTGGGCCAGTGACTGTGCCCCGACCCTGTTTCCAGGCTGGTTCCTGAAGCAGACGGGCCCCGGCAGTGGTTGAGCAGGGCTGAGAGCTGCGCTGGAAGTGGCCACATGCTCTGCCTGCTGCCTGCAACAGGCTTCTGCCCCTGGGTGGCCGCACCCATAGGCCTGGGATGGGACAGTCCCTCCCTCGCTGACCCATGGTGAGGACAGAGGAGAATAGGGCAGTGTCCTCCCAGGATCCTGCAGAGATCGGTGTGGGCTCTGGATTTCGGCCACCCAGATGGTCAGGGGCCCTTATGGATCCCGCTCCTTCCTTAGGGAACTGTGGGTCCTGTGGGCAGCGTTAGTGGCCAGTGCGTTGGGGTAACCAGCCACACTGTGGAGCCAGGACCTGGCCTCTGCGGCCTCTTGCATGGAGCTGGCCTGAGTGGCAGATGCAGGGCCTCCTGCTTAGCAGTGTCCTGGAGCCCTTCTCTGACGATGGCCAGCAGGACCCCAGGCCTGGCAGCCTCTGTGTCCCAGGAGCGGCTATCAATTTGTCTGGTGAGGAGACAGCCCTGAGCCAGTGTGACCCCAGGTGGACGATGCCCTCGCCATGCCACTACAGGCCCACCTTGCCCTGTGCCCGCCCACCTGTGGTGGCGAGAGAAGTTCCCGTCACTTTCACGGGACCCTTACGCCTAGACAGGGACCTGTGAGTACCCTCGCTGTCCACTTCCCTGGATAGGCCTGGACAAGAAGCACAGTGTCCTCAGGGGGCCCTGTTCCAAGCCTGCTGTGGTTGGGGTTTCAGTGGCTGGGCGGTCGCCCTGTGGTCAGCCCCAACCCCGTCCCTCCATCTGGGTACGACAGCCCTGGCCTTGCCCAGCCTGGTGCCCGCACTTATTCACCTGGCACAGAGAGGCAGCCAATTCCAAGAAAGGGACTTTTGATCCTTGGAGACGGCTGCTTTTGCCAAAAGCCCCCGACGTCTCCGCCTGGCCCCGGCCCAAGCCTGCTTCTCAGGGCAGCTCCTCCGCCCGAGGCTGTTGGGAGACACCTTTGAAAAATGGCCCTTGCTCTGGTGGAGGGTGGCCGACTCGGTCCAGCCTGGCTCCTCCTTGGCTGCCAGCCTGGGCCCAGGACGCAGAGCCATATGGCAGGTTCAGAAACCAAGCCAGGGCCCAAATTCCTGTGTGGTGGCCCCGGAGCCCCTGCTCTGCCTGACCCGCAGCCTCCTAAGCCTCCCAAGCCTCTCTGAGCTTGGGGTCAGTGGTGGGGTGGCCTTGCATGCCCAGCTGGCCTGCGTGCTGCCGCCAGCTCCGAGACCTAGGATGCACCAGGGAGTCTTGTCCTGCCACCCTCTTGGGTTGTGACGTTCCACGGTGCTGCCTCTGCTCCGGGCCGGACGGCCCTGGTCCCTCCTGTCCTGTTCAGCCATGCTGACGGTCTAATGAGCCCATCCTGAGCACTTCCTTGTGGGCCCGTTTTGGGGAAGTGTTTGTGCACCGAGCACTTTCCCACAGCCAGGAGACAATGTGCTGTCCCTTGCCAAGAATCACATTTGCCATCCTTCGCGTCCTGATGCTGGAGGTGAGCCTGGAGCCCGGCCAGGCCAGCCTGCCAAGCGCCCTCCATTGATCACTATCAGGATGCGTTTGATTAATATCTGCCATGGATGGAGGCCCGCGCTTGGCCAGCCCCGGTTCCCCGCTGCTGAGGGGCTCTGCATGCCCGGTCTGGGTGGCGGCTGGTGGCGGCTGTGAGGCTGGTGCACGGGCCTCAGGCAGGTGGCCTGAGTGACAGTGCTGTGCTTGGCTGTGGCCGTGTGAACCGGCCGCCCGGGCCTGCTCTCGGCTCGGCTGCCCAGCCTGGCTCTGTGTTTCCAGTTTATCCAGGTCTGTGAAGCAAAACCCAACTGTCCAGTCCTGGAGTCCGGCTGGCCCTGCCTCCCAGGCTGGGTGGGAAAGGGCCTCTGGGCGATTCTCTGAGCCTGTGGTCGGGGGACAGGAGCCCCTTCGAGCCTCCTGCCTTCTACAGACTGCCCCGGAAGGGCAGTCCTCACCTGTCCAGTGGTTGGATCAGAGGACAGCAGCACTGTCCAGCTCCATGGGGGTGGCCACAGAAAGCCAGATGGAGACGGCAAATGGCAGCTGGGGGCTTTGGGGGACCTCCATTTCTGGGAAGGAGAAAGAGGATCTTGGCCGTGAATGACAGCAGAGGGGACTGTGGGAGAGGGGCAGCTGGGTGGCCTGGGCGGCTGGCTGCCGTGTCCTGTCCGTGTCCGAGAGGCCCCGTGGGGGCGGAGTCCTGAGCAGGGTGAGCAGCCCGGGCTGCTCCCTTGCTGGGGAAGTGGTGACCCCCGTCCGAGGCCGCCCAGTGAGCACGTTTCCCAAGCCGCCGAGGCTCTGGTCTCTCAGGAGTTGGGGTCTTGGACGCGGGAAGGGCCTGAGGGGCCTAGTGAGGCCCCTGGGGGCCGGGCTCTGCCCTGGCAGGGGTGGCTGGGTCCCCCTGCTGGGAGGGGAGCAGGTGGCTCCCACACCCAGCGCTCCCCAGGGCGTGTCCAGGCTGGGTGCTGAGAACCCCGAGGACGGCCCTGGCCGGGTGCTGCCTGCCCCTCCTCTGAGCAGCGGTCGCCGAGGTCTGCTTGGTGAACTTGGCAGCACAGCCGCGGGCTGCCCGGACGGCCGCCTCCACCCCCAGCCCACGTCTGTGGGAGGGGGCTCCTTGGCTACGGGAGGGTCCCCAGCCGCGCCCACCCCTGCCCGCCTCTTACCTGTGCCGGCCTCCCAGCCTGGCGCCCTCCCCAGCTCTTCTGCCTCCCTGCCCCCTGCCAGCCCGAGATGCCGCAGCCCTCTGTGGACGTGCCCCGTCTCCACCTGGCCCCACGGCCCCACCACCTCTGGGGACCTTGTCCCTCCCCAGTGTGAAGCCAGCCCTGGCGGGGCCTGCAGGAACAGCCCCGCCCACCACCCAGGCACACCCGGGTCACAGCTCCTGCCTGTCACTGTCCTGTTCCATGCCTCTTGGGCTCAGGGCATTTGTCATGTGCTAAAAGTCCTGACCCCCGGGACTGGTGGGCGTGGCTCAGGGGTCTTTGAGGTGTGATACAGGATCCCGGCCCTGTTGTGGGGCTTCAGTGGGCGAGGCCTTGGGGAGGAGGCCAGGCGAGCTGAGAACACCACCAGAGGAGGTGTCTTGCCCTTGTACCAGAACTGTGAGCCCAAATAAACCTCTTTTCTCTATAACTCACCCAGTCTGTGGTATTTTGTTATCGGCAAACAGGAAGTGGATGAATACAAAGTGACTTGGGGTGAGGTCATCCTGCATGATCCTGTGGGCTAGCATCAAGTGTCCTGCGAGGGCCAGAAGAGGAAGAGGCCACAGGAGACACAGGCAGAGACTGCAGTGACGAGGCCAGGGAACACGGGGCCCAGAACCTGGAGGAAGTGGGAGGGCTCCTCCCGAGGACCCTGGAGGGACCCACAGCCCCTCTGGGGCTCCCGTGCCCAGACCGCGAGCAGAGGTCTACCTTTAGGCCACCCAGTTTGGCCCGTTGGTGACAGCAGCCCCGGGAGACCCGCCCGCCTTCCTTGGGCCTGCACTGCCTCGTCCTTAGGGATCATCCAGGTCTTAACAGACCCCAGAGGAGCCCCTGGTGCCCATCAGAGCCGCCCGCCCCTCTGGGCAGACGTCCAAGCCACTGTGTGCACCTGCTGACCCTGCCCTGTCACGGTGCAGTGGTCATTGATCGTTTGTCGATTGATCAGTTA
Source organism: Ictidomys tridecemlineatus (assembly GCF_052094955.1). Lineage (NCBI taxonomy): Eukaryota > Metazoa > Chordata > Mammalia > Rodentia > Sciuridae > Ictidomys > Ictidomys tridecemlineatus. The sequence continues at coordinate 4,684,718 of NC_135480.1, read as the reverse complement.
CACGTTTGCAGCCCACTGTGGAGGACGGGGGCGGACCCTTTCAGTCACAGCCTGGGGCTCGGCTGTCCCCGGGCTCTGCTGATTGATGCCAGCTCTGGTCACGTCACCCTCCTCCCCTCCCTCCTCTCATCCCCCGTCACCATTTATCAAGTGGCCCTCGGGGCCCAGGGGCTGGGGTACGGCCGTCCCGGGGAGCGGCGAGAGCAGGGTCTCCAGGGGGACCTGTGGGTGTGGCTGTGGCAGGGACGGGGCAGTGGGAGCTGATGTCAGACCTGGGGACAGTCGCCCAGGTGAAAACAGCTGGTCTGAAGGGCTGCGGCCGAGCGGGCAGCTGGGCGGAGGCGGTGGCCCTGGGCTCCGCAGTCTGCGTGAGCCTCTGCCATGTGCTGCGGGAGGTGGGGAGCGTTTTCAAGGCTCACCCTGGTGGCTGGACACTGGCTCTTGTGGTGGACAGTAGGCCAGTGAGAGCCCAAGACGCCTCCAGGGTGGCTCCAAGTCTGCGGTGTGCTGGGAGGGAGAGCAGGAGGGACGGGCAGGGCAGGAGGGACGGGGAGAGCAGGAGGGACGGGGAGAGCAGGAGGGACGGGCAGGGCAGGAGGGGATGGGGAGAGCAGGAGGGACGGGGAGAGCAGGAGGGACGGGGAGAACAGGAGGGACGGGTAGAGCAGGAGGGACAGGCAGGGCAGGAGGGACGGGGAGAGCAGGAGGGACGGGTAGAGCAGGAGGGACGGGCAGGGCAGGAGGGACGGGCAGGGCAGGAGGGACGGGCAGGGCAGGAGGGGACGGGCAGGGCAGGAGGGACGGGGAGAGCAGGAGGGGACGGGCAGGGCAGGAGGGGACGGGGAGAGCAGGAGGGGACGGGCAGGACAGGAGGGGACGGGGAGAGCAGGAGGGGATGGGCAGGGCAGGAGGGGACGGGCAGGGCAGGAGGGGACGGGCAGGGCAGGAGGGACGGGCAGAGCAGGAGGGACGGGGAGAGCAGGAGGGACGGGGAGAGCAGGAGGGGACGGGCAGGGCAGGAGGGGACGGGCAGGGCAGGAGGGGACGGGGAGAGCAGGAGGGGACGGGCAGGGCAGGAGGGGACGGGCAGGGCAGGAGGGACGGGGAGAGCAGGAGGGGACGGGCAGGGCAGGAGGGACGGGGAGAGCAGGAGGGGACGGGCAGGGCAGGAGGGGACGGGTAGGGCAGGAGGGACGGGGAGAGCAGGAGGGGACGGGCAGGGCAGGAGGGACGGGGAGAGCAGGAGGGACGGGGAGAGCAGGAGGGGACGGGCAGGGCAGGAGGGGACGGGCAGGGCAGGCCAGGTGGTCTACAGGCCCTGCCGTGTCCGAGGGCACCTGAGCCTTCTTGCCTGGACGGCTGCCCCTTCTGTGCCTCAGGTGAACCTGTCCACCTGCCAGAGCTGCGCTGAGTCCCTGTGCCGAGCTCCCTGCGCCGGGCACTGCCCTGTGACCTGCCCAGTCCCCACGAGGTGCCTTTCTGCAGATGTGCAGACTGAGGCTCAGCCAGGAGCTTGGTGAGAAGAGGCTGTGGGCTTGGGCTCAGGCCGAGGGGTCTAAGGACAGGGCTGTCGATTGTCCTGCGCATACGTCCCTCACACTCAGTGGCCGGGGCCTGGCGGAGAGAGCGTGGGTCATTCAGCCTGTCTCTGGAGGGGCAGGAGCTGGAGGGGGAGTCTGTGTGCGGGACGTGGAGGGGCAGTGCTCTAGGAAGGGACAGTGTGAGCCGTGCCCAGAGAAGGAAGAACAGGCGGCCAGGGAGTCGCCTGCCCAGGTGGGGCCTTGCTCCGCTCCAGGGAGGGACATGGGTCATGCAAGTCATTCCCCTGGGACGGGTGGCTCCACCCCCCTGTCCAGCCACTGGTCAATCTCCATCCGTCTGTCCACCCATCCACCCACCCATCCACTCGTCCATCTGTCCACTGTTCATCCATCTGCCCATCCAGACTCCTTCCCCTTTCCTCCTTGTGGTCCCGGACACAACATTCTTCGGGTCCTGGTGGTCAGCACCCGGTCGACCGGTTGGTTCCTGCTCTCAGGCGCTCGGACACGGAACAACCCAGCGCACAGACAGTTTTGCCACCAGAGTTGTGAGGGGTGCTGGGGACAGTGAATCTCTCCTGGAGGGTGGCCCATCTGTCCTCGCCACCCCTGCTGGGCGGGCCTCCCTGACCAGGGCACCACTAAGCCAGATGGACAGAGGAGTCCGTTACCTGGCGGAGAAAGGGAGCAGGTGGCGGTGGGAGCAGAATAGCAAAGCCCGTGGAGGGGGAGGGTCCTGGGGAGATGGGGGAGAAGGAGCCCTGGGTGTGGCTGTGGGGACGCCAGGCTGGGGACACCACTGGGGCTGGGAGCAGGCGGCGCTCCACGGGTCTGACACCCTTGGGCGCCCGCGGCCCCGGTTCTGTCCCGCAGCCCTTGTTTCCTTGAAGGGTTTCTCAGGAGGTGGAGCTCAAGGTCAAGGTGGGCACTGCCGGCTTTGACGCCCAAGCGGTTCGCCTGGGCCGGGTCAGCTGAGGGAGCACGTGGCTGACCCGGGCTGGGCGAGAGCTCCCGCGGGCAGGTTCCCAGCGCCCTCCGCCTGCCCTGCGCTCTCCGCGGACCTTTGGAACATTCCTCGGCTTTTACTGGAATTGGCCTAGAAACCGGCAGAAGTCAGCAGCTCTGGCAGAGGTGGCCAGGCTGGCGGTGACCATCCCGGTGCCTGCCTTTCCTTCCAGCGGCAAAGGCACACTTCAAAACTGCAGGCCCCGTCCCCAAACCTGCAGCTTGGGAAAGAGTGTGTCCCCTCACGATGCCACCAGGGGAGAGGGGCCGGAGGGCAGGGAAGTGGAGACCACCCCGCGTGGGGTCCCCTCGGCCGCGGGCTGCACAAGGTCACGGGAAGGGGAGCCCGGGAGGCTCCGGCGCCCTGGTTGTCTGGTCTGGGCAGACGCCGGGCACACTCTATAGCCCTGTGATCCCGGGTCTCTTGGGTGGGGGTGGCCAGTTGATCATTAACTGCTCCGTGTGGCATTCCAAATCCCGGTCCTCGAGAGCTCGGCGCAGCCTGCCCAGTCCCCCGACCTGTGGGCCACGCTGGGCAGCCAGCCTCCCGCAGCGGGCGGGTGGAGTCCCCTGGTGCCAGGTCCTGGGTCCTGCGGGGGCCCTGCAGCAATGACTCACAAATGCCAATGTCCTTTTGGAAGCCTGGCCTGCCCGTGAGACCTCCATCCAGCTGTCTCCCCGAGCTGGTGGCGTCCACCCCGAGAAGGCACAGGGCCCCTTTCCTTTCCCCACTTTGGCATGCTTCTCCCAGCGGTGACGTAGGGACGCTCTGTGCCCCTGACAGCGGGGCCCAGAGTGCCCTCTTCTCACGCTGGGCGCTGGCTGGCCTGGGCGCGGCTCTGTCCTCATCGCACACTGGTGCTCTGACGTCTCTGTCCCCGAGGGTCCCCGGCAGAGTGCAGCTCTTGGAGGGTCGACGATCCCCGAGGTAGCGGGTGGCCTGCCCCTGGGGTGGCATGTGCACACTCGAAGTCACTTTCTTGTTTTGAGCTCCCTGGACATGGCCTCCGGTCCTCTCTGTGTTCACATGTTGTCACTGTGCTGTCCCCTTGTCCCCACGCCTGGCCGGGCCCATGTGCCCAGCACAGAAGCTGTCTCTTGGGGAAGGCTGGTTCAGGTCCAGCTTGGCCACCTCTTGCTCTGTCCCCACGCTCCTGGGGGCTCTTAGGAGCTGCCCCTGGTGAAGCTGAGCCTCTCACCGTGGGGCCTTGTGGCTGGGTGGGCAGCCCCTGGGCCCTGCTCCAAGGCCACCAGGTGACGCCAGTGAAATGTGCACCTTTGACTCGTGACCCCCAGCTCCGGGGAGAAGCCTCCCAACCGGGAAAGGGGTCTCCGTCCAGAGTTCGGGGAGCCATTGCCCCTGGCCTGCCAGGCGGGTTCGGAGACAGTGCCCGAAGGCCCATCTCGAGGGCAGGCCTGGGGGTCCCTGAAGGGGGCGGGCGGAGTCGGTGGGGCTGCCCGTGTGGCCTCGGAGCCTCCCTCCAGGGTCGGGCGCTGGGGCAGGGGCCGCTGCCGCGTCGGGGAGGCTGAGGTCCAGAGCGGCAGGCCACAGGCCCGCGGCTGGGGCAGAGGAGCGGTGTCCGTCGGGCTGCCCTCTCGCCACGCCCGCGCCAGGGGCCCGCGCCAGGGGCCTGCGCCAGGCCGAGGTCGTGGTCTGACTGCGTCAGAGCTGGCCAGACGGCCCAGCCGGCCCCAGCCCCCGCGGACGCCTGCCACTCTGGTGTCATGAGGGGGGGGCGCTGAGGGTGGCAGTTCTCTAACTGGGTGCCCAGGGTCCCGGGGCGCACTCCTGTCCCGGGAGGGGCTCAAGGTCGGCAGTGGGCCAGGTGACCTCCAGGACCCGGCCTACGCCCTGCCCCGTGTCCTTCCCATGAGGGCCTTCAAGGGCCTGTGGGCGGAGGGCGGCTGGGGTCCTGCGCATGACCTCCCGGGAGCCCTGGGCGGCCCGCAGCCGGGGGAGGGCTTTCCCCTTCCAGGAACGAAAAGGGCGACACATTCCTCGGAATCAAAGGTGTGTCCAGGAGGGCGGGCGCCTTGGCCGGAGGCCGCCCGCAGCCCGGGCACATGACGGCCCCTGGAGCTGCTGGCACCAACTCTGGCCTGGCATTTGCAGGGACGGTGGTGCCAGGAGGGGGTGGCCTTTCACCAGCCTGGCACCTCCGCCATGTGACGGCGCTGCCTTCCCCCAGGAGGACCAGGCTGCGGCCCCAGGCCCGTGGCTGGCCTCTGCCCTTCCTGTGGGCAGCTGGGCAGGGCGGCGCTGGGCGAGGGGCGCCCGCTGCCATGGCAGGCCTTTCAGTAGGTCCCGCTGCTAGGCCTGGAAGGGCGTGTCCGTGTGCCAGGCTGCGGCCTGTCCAGCCCCGGGGGCACGGTCACCCCCTCCGCTCTGCAGGGCAGCCAAGGCCGGCAACGTCCCCCAGCTCCTCTGCACCCTGAGAGCCGGGCCCAGACCCCGCTGACCCGGGCTTCCAGGGCCAGGCTGGCTGCCCAGCAGCAAGGGAAAGGCTGGCCCCAGTCCGGGGGGCGTGAGCTTCCCGTGGCGGCTGCAACCGGCCACCGGGGACAGCAGATGGCCACTCTCCCGTCCTGGAATCAGGGACCCACGAAGGGGCATCTGCAGGGCCTCAGGCCCTCCACAGGCTCCAGTGGAGGCTCCTTCCTGCCCTCCCAGCTCCTGAGGCTCCGGTGCCCCCTGCCCTTGGCCACATCACTGCAGTCTGCTTCTCCCGAGTGTCCCCTGATCCCGAACGAGGACACACGCTGTTGGGTTTCGAGCTCCCCAGGAGGGTCTCATCTCTAGGTCCCCAACTCGACCCCAGCACAGGCAGCCGACAGGTTTGGGGCAGTGTCAAGGCGCGATTCTGAAATCCCCCATAAAACTCGGGTGTTTTGAAGAAGAGACAAAGGACCTCTGTCCAGGCCCGAGGGAGCCGAAAGCAGAGTCCTCCCGCCCAGCGCTGAGTGCAGGTGGGGGCCATTTAAACAGAAGAGCCACGGAGGGGGGGGCCGGAGGGGCAAGGACAGTCCTGAGACCATTTCACAAAGTGTCACCACGTCCTCGGAACTGGCACCTCCCGTGCCCACTCAGGAAGGAAGCTGGCCCCAGTGGGCACGTGGTCAGGGTGCAGGGGGTGGGGGTCAGCTTCTGGGCCAGGCGGCTCTCACGGGAGGGGCCAGCTGGCGCAGGGCGGCGCGCCTGGCCTGACTTTCGGGTCCGCCCACAACGTCAGGAGGTGGACGTTTCTTTGTGGGGCCGCCGTCCAGCCCCCGGGAGGAGCTCCCACTCATTTCCATTTCTCCAGCAGTGACGGGGGCGCTCTGCGGGGGAAGCCCCTGCACCCCCAGTGGGCGGGCACTTGCCAGTTGGCCACAGCACCCCGCCCTCCTGGGACCCTGATCTGGCCTCCCCCCATTTCCCAGAGGCAAACGGAGGTGGCTGCGGGTGGCTGTGAGGCCGGAAGCCGAGCGTCCCCCACCTGCCCCCCACGAGCCTGCCTTTATCAGGACTCTTGTCACGTGGAAGTCCCCCGGGGTGTCCCCTGTCCCCGTCTCCCAGGGTGGCTTCCCTGGGACGAGCCGTGGGTGGGGTCTTCCCTGGAGGCTGAGCAGCGCTGGCTGGGCGAATCCCTGGCCAGCGTGGCCTTGAAGGCCAAGTGGAGGAATGTGAGACGCTGGGACCTGGAGGCAGCGTCGGCCTCCCAAGTCGCCCTGGAAGCTTCCAGAGCTCACGCCGTTCCACGTGCACCTACAGACGTTCAGGCCCGAGCTAGGAGAAGGGGCTCTGCCTGTGGCCCTCTGCATCCCTGAGGTCACCGGGAGCCGGTCAGGGCACGGCAGGGGCGAGGGCTGCCCTGTGGCGGGGACTGCAGAGCATGGGCGTGTGGGCACGCAGGGTGCAGGGGCCCGCCATCGGGGACAGCTGCATAGGAGCTGGGACCAGAGCCCAGCCCAAGACAGGGGGCCTGGTGGACACCTGGTCAGGGCAGTCCATTTTACAGTCAGGCAGACCGAGGCGGCTCAGGGTGAGTGGCTGCTGGTCCCTGGAGGCCCAGTGTACCCTGTGGGAAACCCCTGAGTAGGTGGACCCCTTGGCGGGGTGTGGCCTCCGTGTGGCCTCGGCAGAGCCTCCCTCCCCACAGGACTCAGGTCACAGTGGCCAGGAGGATCTTGGCAGTGACGGGTGGGAAGGCTACCTCTGGGTGGCCAGGCTGGAGCAGCACCTGGCCTTCTGCTGAGGTGGGGGCTGCTGCAGGCCTGCCCTCACGTCACAGACCCTCAGGGGCTGTGGCCCAGCCGATAGACACTTCTCAGCCTCCCTGTGGCTTTTTCTGCAAACAGCCCAGAGCTTGGTGGCTTAAGACAGCAGGAGAGGGTCCATCCCTTTTTCTGCTTTGTGAGTTGGCTGAGTGACGGATCCAGCCCGGCTGGATGGAGGATGTCTTTCCCCATGCCAGGGCCTCACCTTCAATAGCTAATGCTCCCTTATCCCAGGAAATTAGCCTGGGCTTGTTCACATGGTAGCAAAGCACCCCAGCTCCAAGTTGGCAGCTTAAATTCACAAAAGATTTTCAGACCTCTGCTTGCATCCTGTTTACTCTCGTCCCTGTGGACAAGCAAGTCACCAGACTTCTTGAATATGAACATAATGGCTGGAGCTCTTGCAGCTATTCTGGACTATGAGGATGAGAGTCACACACTAGGGGTGGAGAACCAGTAAGTTAGAAGGAAAGTGGCAGCTTCCGACTTCTTGGAGCCATGGATCACCTTTATCTAGACATATTTTACGTGATGGGAGGGGTACATGGGGTCAGATTTCATTCTGATTGATCCATTTGACAATCTGGGTGATCTCTCCACATCCCTGTGGCATGGGGACGGGATTGGAGCAGGTGAAGAGGGTACTTAAGGAGCTCACCAGGGCAGCTTGGGCCGGCCATCCAGGGAGCTAGGGCCCAGCTAGGCAGACTGGCTCCGCGGCCTGAGACCTGGGGGATGGCAGCCAGGACTGTGTGTCCAGCGCTGGTCTCACCTGTTGAATGCCCTGGGCAGCAGCTTGTCCTGTCATGGATCCGGAGGCTGAGGGGCCAGGTCACTAGTGTAAGGTTGTGGGGACCCAGCAGCGGAGCAAAGATTCAACCCAAGCAAGTCCTGGGCCCAAGACCGGGAGGGGCCCTGGGTGCAGAGGCCGCCACGCTGGAGCCACCAGCCCCCCCTCCACCCCCCACGCCCAGGCCCGCACTCACCAGGGCCTCTGCCACCCCGCGTGCAGCGCCCACCCGCGAGTGGCGGGCCAGGCTGACTGGTTCCCCATCCTCAAGGGATCCCAGACACATCTATCAGCGCAGCCCCGAGAGCGCCAGTCCCTGGGGGTGTGACCCAGCCCAGAGGCAGGTCGGGGGGACGGCAGCCCCGGGAGGCCTAGGTGTCCCGGTGGCGTGTCCTATCCCTGGGAGTCCTGGGTGTCCCCGGGTGGCGCGTCCTGTCCCCAGGGGAAGCCGTGCTGACCGGGCTTCCCCACCCCACACAGCAGCCGAGCAACCTCTGTCAAAGGACACCAGTGGGATGGGACAGTGACCTCCCGCCCCTGGGCTGGCGTGAGTGTGGCTGCCCCGTGTCACAGTGTCCCACAGGGCTGCTCCTCTGGGGGCCAGTGGGGACCCTGACCTCAGCTGGGCCTCGGCCTCCGGCTGGAGTGAGATGAGGGAGTGGCCCCGGGTGGCCCTTGTCCTTTTCCCAGTCCCCCAACTCCCGGCTGGTGGGCAGGGCTGGGCAGGGCCGGGTGCCCAGGCCTGGACGTCCGGGACCGGGGGCTGCAGGCCGGCTCCCCCGAGGCCTCTCCGTGGCCGGCGGACGGCGTCGGCTCCCTGTGTCCTCTCACGGGCTTCCGCCTTTTCCCCTAGGGACACAGATGGGTCAGGGCCACCCTAAGTCCCTGATGCCTTCCGGAAAGCCTTTGTCCCCAAGACCAGCCACTTGTGGTGCCGAGGGTCCAGGGCTTCCACCGTGGGTTTCTGGGGTTCAGTTGTCATGGTCCCCGGGAGGGAGGGGCCAGGAGGCAGAGAGGGGGACCCCGGTCAGCAAATGTGGCCGAAGGGCTCTGGGGGCCCCTGGGCGGTGGCGGGCCGGCGGGCAGAAGTGGGCAGCGGAGTCCTCTAGGTGGGCGTGTCCCGCTCAGGGCAGGTTTCCTTCTTTCCGCCATCGAGCATTGGACCCGGGCGCCAGCCCCGAGCCACCCCCAGCCCCTTTTTATTCGTATTTGGAGTCGGGTCTCGAGGAGCTGCTCAGGGCCTTGCTGGGTGGCTGAGGCGCCCGGAGCTCATGGTCCTCCTGCCCCGGCCTCCCGAGCCGCTGCGCTGGGCCAGAGGCTCCTCCGAAGGCCCCTGCTGCCCTCCACATGCGGTGGCAGTGGTCCCCGAGCCCCTGGTCCTCGGCAGCTCCTGGGTGTCCCCTGGGGCGAGCAGCTGCTTGTGGGCGGTGGGATCGTTGGCCTGGGGACCAGCCACACCGTGCTCACCACCTCCAGAACCTGCAGGCCCTGTCCCACCTGCCCGGCCTCCGCGTGGGAAGAGGGGCCACGGACCCTCAGGTCAGAGTGGCCCTCTGTGCTGACTCCCACAGTGGCCCCCAGGCCCAGAGGGGCTCAGAGGCTGGGCGGGGGTCCCGTGCCCACTGGAGTCTGTGCACGAAGGGGGGTGAGGTCACTGTTTACCAGGACAAAGGTCAGTTCACCTGTAGGGATGGCCAGGTCCCAGGGGCACTTGGCCGAGAGCACTGTGCAGGGAGTCTGGAGCCTGTCAGAGTGTCCGAGTGACCCAGGGCAGGGCCACCCTTCCTCCTGGGCCCGGTTCAGCGGTGACCAGGCTGGCCACGGAGGGTGCTGTGCTGGGCAGGCCCGGGTTCTGCCTGCAGGGTGGCCCTCAGCCTGCCCCCCGGGGCCTCCGGCCTCTGCCGCAGCTGGCCAGGGCTCTGCTGTGTCCTGCGAACACTGCCCACGCCCACAGCAGGCCCGCTGCCACAGCCGGGCAGCCCTCTGCACCTGGAGCAGGAGGCGTTTGGGGCTCCTGAGAGGCCGCCATCACCCGCCCGAGGCCCCTTGGCCACCGCGAGGGTGCTCCTGCCCCGGGTCCCAGTGGCTGCGGGTTCTGGGCCTCGGCCACCCGTCCGGGGAAAGTTCTTCTTCTGTCCCAGACCAGGGAGGCTCCGCGGAGCCAGGCCGTCCCACCCCTGGTCTGCCCCGCAGCTCTGGGACTCGGCGGCTGAGTGGCCCCTGGAAGATGCGGGGGGCTCTGGGGACCTGCAGACGGGGCCACAGAGCCCCACTGGCCGGGACCTCTCCGGCAGGGACGGAGACAAGCGGGACACGCCCGGGCTGGGTTTGCTTGTCCCCATGGTGGAGACAGCCTTCCCGGGTCCCCGGGCCCTCTGCCCTGGTGAGGAAGCCCGGAGCCCTGCCACCTCGAAGGCCCTCCCCACGCCCACCTTCCACACCTGCTGGCCCCGGGGTCTGGACCCCGCGTTCCCGGGCGTCCCACGCAGCTGGGAGGGTGGGAGGCACCTGTCCTGCGTGAGGCCAGGGCCGTGGGCCGACGCTGAGCGCTGAGTGCCTCAGGACCTCGAGCCCTGGGCTGGGGGACGGGGACGGGGGCCTCCTCCCCGCTCTTCCCTCCCCCTGCAGTGCCCGGCGCCTTGGCCTTCCTGGCTGCCCCCTGCCACCCAAGTCCCTCTCCTTCTCCATCCAGGGCCCCTGGGGCTGGCTCCGTCCTCTGCTCCCTGCTTCCCACGAGTGGCCAGAGGAAGCTCCGCTGTGTGGAGGGGTTTGTGGCAGGGACCAAGGCACGGCTGGACCCTCCAGGGTGGGATCGCCCGGGTGCCGGGTGCTGGGTGCTGGGTGCCGGGTGCTGGGTGCTGGGTGCCGGGTGCTGGGTGCCCGGGACGCGGGAGCCTGCACAGGGCCTGCACTCGGGGCAGGGCGGTGAGCTGTAGGTCCCTGCCCACCTTGCTGTGGGGCCTGGGGAAAGTCACATCTCTCTCCTGGTCCGGGGGATCCATGAGCCCGTCTGGCAGGGTCCGGGGTAGGACAGCTGGCCAGCCCTGAGCCCTGTGGGGTGTGACGAGGGCTCTGCCACGGCTCCTTGTTGTCACCTCCACATGTGGGAGCCGCGGGGACCCGACGTTCCTGGAGAGCAGCCCCGTCCATGGCGCACGGGGCGAGTCGCTTGGGGGTTTGGAGTCACACTCCGCCATGTTGAAAAGGTGGCCCGAGTGTGACGAGGGGAGCTGCAGCAGGCTCAGCCGGTGGCTCGTTTCAGGACACGGAGGGGCGTCGTGCGTCCCTAGAGCCCCGGGATGCTCCCCCACCTCCAGGCAGAGGGGACAGTCCCCGTGCAGTTAACGCCACTTCACGGCTTCAAGTTTTGTATTTAAATCCGGTAAAATGAAGCGTCTTTAGGCACGTTTTCTGGGTCTCCAGAGCCCCCTGCCCAGCGCTCGATGCCCCGTGTGGCCAGGCCGCCGTACTGGCCGGTGCCGTCAGGAGGACACGTGCCCTCCTTCCCTCTCGGCCCCGCCGTGGGGTCTCCTGCCCTTGGCTGTGCCTCTGCTGGTGGCCCGCCTCGCCCCAGGCCTCAGTGACCCACCAGCCGGAGGACGCGGTCCACCCTCTGATGCGGGAGCAGGGGGACGCTCAGGGGCCACCTCTGGGGCCTCTGGGCTTTGGGGAGCAGCCAGATGAGAGAATCAGTGGCACCCTCTGAGCCCAAGCTGCCACTGCTGGGAAGGCCACTCCGGGTCCATCTGCAGGACTCTGACGTCCCCTCGGCCCTTCCTGGCTCTGTCGTGTCACCGGAGGCCAGCACCTGGAGTCGGGGACTCAGGGCTTCCTGGACTCTCAGCAGCACAGGACAGTGCCTGCATGCAGTCGGTGCTTCATAGTGGCTGGTGTGTGGACAAAGGGGTCCCCCCTGACGTTCCTCGGGCCCCCCCACTCAGGGGTTCTGTGGCCCCCACCTGGGCCTCTGACAGCAGGGGCACGCCCTGCACCGGGGGACACCGGGGGCGGCCCTGACTCAGCCCTGGGGGCTGAGCCGCCTCGTCCCCACCCCGGCTGGGGGGGCTGGGCGCAGGGAAGGCCATTGACCCAGTTAGAGTAACAGGGGGCTGGGGTCTGCCCCGCCCCGGCTCCGGAGCTGCTGAGCCAGGGTCTCCGTCACAGCCGCCACCCGGTCCCCTGTGGGCTCCTTGTCCTCCTGGTCCAGCCTCAGTTCCCCCAGCTGCTCCGTGGACGGCTGGGGCCTCCTGGTGGCCAGGGTCCTCCAGCTCTGGGCATCTCTGCGTCCACTCTCTGTGTGACCTCGCCTGGAGCTGGGGCCCAGGGAGGGTCGCGGCAGGTGGGTGGGAGCACCCCAGGTACCGCCTGCCCCCCGCGCCCTCCCAGCAGCCTGGCCAGGAGAGGAGAGACCGTGCGGCCTCCCAGAGGCGGGCCAGGGAGCCCTCCTGGGCCACTGGACGCTGGGAAGGCTGCTCTGCCTTGGCACGCGGGCCTGGCAGCTGTGGGGGCTGGCTGCCACGGTCCCTGGGCTGGCACCGTGGTGGCCGTGGGCCGGGGCCGGTGGGGAGGGCCCAGGGGCACACATCCATCATGGCCAGCAGCTTGCGTGGGCCCTGCCAAGTCACGGTGGCGCCCGGCCCAGGTGCCAGCGCACTTGGTGACGGCTTGCTGTGAGAGGCCACAGTGGCGACAGGACAGTCCGCCCGGCGACTTCCTATCAGCAGCCTGGAGCCGGGCGGGGGCGGCCCGCGGGAAGGTGCCCGGGACGGGAGATGGGAGCCAGGAGGCCAGGAGCCGGGAGGCCCGGGAGCAGGCCTCCCTGGCTGCCGAGGCCCACCCCGAAAGGGGCTGGGCGGCAAGGGCTTGTCCAGGAGCCAGGTGGCCGTGCCAGGTGCTGGGCAGCACGGAGACCAGGGTGGCTCTCCAGGACACACAGCACCTGGCCCAGGAGGCTTGGAGGGCCCACGATGGTCAGCAGAGAGGAACAGGCCGAGGTGGAGGGACACGCGTGGTAGGCACGTGGGGAGTGTCCCCCAGAGTTCACGCGCAGAGCCTCTGAGCCTGCCTGACCGCTCGCAGCAGGGCCTTCGTGGACGTCCCTGGTCAAGGTGAGGTCACATGCAGTGGTGGGCTCTGACCCAGAGGCTGTGTCCTGTAGGAAGGCCACAGACACGCACGTACACGCACACGCACACGCACACACACGTGAACACGGGTCTGAAGCTCGTGCCACAAGCCAAGGCACACAGTGACCACTGAAGCTGAAGAGGCGGGAAGGACCCTCCCCTGCCTGCGTCTGACCCCCAGAGCTGTGTCCACTCTGTGTCCATTCTAGTTCCCAGCCCCTGGTGTGGGGAGGTGACGCAGCCCTGGGAAGTGGGGCAGGGGACGTGGTCAGCCCCACACAGGGGGACGCACAGTGTTTTCATTATTGTTGTCCTCGAGGAGTGTCCGGCCACAGGTGGCTGAGGGAAGCTTTCTGTCCTGCCAGGAGCTGGGCAGGCTGGCGGGCGAGGGGGGTCTCCTGAGGGCGGGGTCTCCTGAGGGCGGGACTCTGCTGGGCCGGTGGCCCTGCCATGAGGGCTGGCTCCTGGAGGAGGGACGTGACCTCCGGGAGCCTCCAGCGTGACCGTCACCCAGGCGCTGTCCGGAGGGAGCCTGGAGGCAGGTTGTGCAGAAGCCGGGGCTCTGCAGGGCTCGGGCAGCGAGGACTGGCCGGTCCGAGCGCCTCAGCCAGCACTGGCCGTCTGTCCTGGGGCCGCACCTGGCGCCAACCTGGAGGGGGGTCGGGGGCACTGTCAACAGGACACCCCTGTCCCCTGCAGCCTCCCACCCGCCGTCAAGAGAGCCGAGCCTCCTCCCAGCGCCGGCTGAATGGTCGTCCTGCTCCAGGGCCTGCCGGGCTGGGGACCGCTGCTCCTTGTCCTCGGGGCCGGCTCGGCACCAGCTTCTGTGAAACAAGGCCCAGCAGGCTGTCCCCCAAGGCCACCCAGACGCCCCTTCCTGGGGTGTCTCACACGAGGTCTTGCCCAGGGACCCTGCCGGCCAGAGGGCAGGCGCAGGGCGAGGGCTGGGCTGGTGACCAGCCTGGCACTGACCAGACGCGGCCCTGGCACAGTCCCTGTGGCCCAGGGTGGCCCAGAAAAGCTCCAGACGAGGACATGTCCCCGAGCAGTGGCCTCGGTGCAGGCGGCCTGGCCTTCCTCACAAGGTGGCCTTTCCAGGGCCGCGAGGTGCTGTCAGGTGTCCCCAGGAGCGTGCCACACGCCTGGCAGCCAGGCCCACCTGGTGCTGTGTGTGCACCCTCCCCCGAAGCTGCTGGGGGGACAGGGCACAGACGGGACCGCAGCCCCCCACTAAGGGAGGACACCGAGGCACAGAGTGGCCGGGTCAGTGCCGGTGGGTGGCACAGCCGGGCGGGCGGGAGCCGGGAGGGGAGTCCTGCGAGGTGCCGGCGTCTGCTCCCCCTCAGGTGTCTGGGCCTGCATTCAGCTCTGCGGCTCCTGGGGCAGCTCAGGGTTGGGGGCTCAGGGTGGGGGACAGGACAGGGTGGGGGGCAGGACAGGGTGGGGCAGCACAGGGTGGGGGAGCTCAGGGTGGGGGGCACAGGGTGGGGGGCACAGGGTGGGGGGCTCAGGGTGGGGGGCACAGGGTGGGGGAGCTCAGGGTGGGGGACAGGACAGGGTTCTGGGCAGCACAGGGTGGGGGAGCTCAGGGTGGGGGACAGGACAGGGTGGGGGAGCTCAGGGTGGGGGACAGGACAGGGTGGGGGAGCTCAGGGTGGGGGACAGGACAGGGTGGGGGGCAGGACAGGGTGGGGCAGCACAGGGTGGGGGAGCTCAGGGTGGGGGGCACAGGGTGGGGGAGCTCAGGGTGGGGGACAGGACAGGGTGGGGGACAGGACAGGGTGGGGGGCAGGACAGGGTGGGGGAGTACAGGGTGGGGGAGCTCAGGGTGGGGGGCACAGGGTGGGGGAGCACAGGGTTGGGGGGCAGGACAGGGTGGGGGGGCACAGGGTGGGGGGGCAGCACAGGGTGGGGGAGCTCAGGGTCGGGGGCTCAGGGTGGGGGGCAGGACAGGGTGGGGGGGCACAGGGTGGGGGGCTCAGGGTGGGGGAGTACAGGGCTGGGGGGGCACAGGGCTGGGGACAGGACAGGGTGGGGGGCACAGGGCTGGGGACAGGACAGGGTGGGGGGGCACAGGGCTGGGGACAGGACAGGCTGGGGGGGCACAGGGCTGGGGACAGGACAGGCTGGGGACAGGACAGGGCTGGGTGCCCCCCTTGCCTTCTGACCCAGATCCGCGTCAGAGCCGCGGTGGGTACAGGGGCATTCGGACCGGAGCTCTGGGCCCGGCTGCCCCCTCAGCCCCTTCCTGCAGCCCCCGGTACCCAGCGTCGGGTGGCACCCACTCGGGATTCTACAGCTTGGGGGTGGCATGCCCCACCGGGGTGGGTCCTGGGACAGGCCCGGGGCGTCACCGTCCACCAGCCTGGTCAGCTGTGGCGTCCTGGAGAGTGTTTGCACTGTGGGCTGTTCTTGGTGACCTTGGCGAGGAGCAGGGGACTTCCTGTGCGCAGGGGGGGTCTGTTGACAGAGGGGGCCTGGCACCTGCTGCGAGTTTGGGCCAGTCACTCCCAGGCCTCAGCCCTCCCTCTGGAAAACGGGTGACGGGGGCTTGGGGGCCCCTGAGTGTCCCCAGGACAGCCTTAGTCACATGGGGGCGTCCCTGAGTCAGTCCTGGTGGGCAACGCTGGGCGACGCGGCTCCCCAGGCTCGGTCTGTCATCTGCAGAAGGGGGGACACGGCGTGTCCACTGGACAGGGACACTGCTCCCCACCTCCAGCACGCGCTGGTGCATGGGCCGTCTCCCCCAGAGTCGAAGACTGGGGTGTGTGTGGGGTGTAGGTGCCGCTGGCAGCAAGGGCGCTGCCCCGACAGTCTGGCGCCATTTAGCGGGTACACCAGCACCCACAGTCGCGTTGGCGAGCGCTGTCCCCAGGCCCCCCAGGCTGCCCCTCTGCGGCCAGGACCCCATCCCTACAAACATGGGTCTGTTTTCCATCCATAGGTTGTTCCAGAATGTTCTATAAGTGGGACCAGCAGTGCTCGGCCTGGGTGTGGCTCCTGTCCTGATGCGCGGCAGGTCTGTCCACGCTGGCACCTGTCTGTCCTCAGTCCCCTTTTGTTGCTGAATGGCGCCTGAATATGGCAGGCACGCAGGGCTGCACCACCAGTTGATGGACACTTGGACTCTGACCATGAACGGGTTCGTTTTTCTTGGGACATGCCGGAAGCGGGGTTGTCACCAGATCGTGTGTTAGATGCGTATGTCGGAAATGGCTGACTCCTTTCCCAACATGGCTGCGTCGATGCCAGCAGTCCCACACGGAGTCCTGAGGCTCCTCAGCTTTGTCCACACTTGCTATGTCAGATGAAACATCCTAGCTCCTTGGAAGTGTGCAGTGGTTTAATCTGCATGTCCCTCTGTGCCACCCACCGTGCTCCGGGTCCTTTCATTTGCCGTCAGTTTTCTTTCATGACGTGTCTCTTCCCGTTTCCCCACAGACAAGCCATGACGCTGCTGTGGGCTGTGAGGCTCAGAACTCGGACGCGGCCCCCCGGCTCGGGCTGCCCCGCGTCCCCGTCCCCAGGCCCGGCTGGTTTAGGGTCGCCCTTGTCTCCGAGCTCCACGTGTGGCCCATGCCGAGTTGGCCTTTGCCCGTGGTGCCCCAGGGCCACCTCGCGGGACTCCCGTGGCCAGCCAGGCCTTTCTTGTCGTGGTGCCTTGTCCCGCGGGTGGGTGGAGGCTGCTTGGTCACACGTGGAGCCTCGGGCTGCCTGGGGCGTGTGGCACTGGGGCTGGCCTCTGCCTGGCTACTTGCCCTCAGACGGGAGGTGACCTCCTGGGGGACCCCAGGCGGGTCCTGCCCTGGGTCCAGGATGCACATTCTGGACGAGGCGTCTCTGCCTTCTTTCTGCTCCAGCCGCTTCGTCCCCGGGTCCTGGCCGGGGCTCCTGTCCCTCTGGGGCGGTGGCCGAGCCGCCTGGCCCCAGCACAGACGTCCTGCCGGCTCATGGCCGCTCACCGGGGCTCCTGGGCCCACTTCTCTGGTGGCAGTTGGAAGGGCCTGAATTGTCGTCGAGGGCGCTCGGGGACAGCGCCGGGAACGGGGTGGGCCCTTGAGCTTCCCACGCAGCAGGCTTCGTCCCCAGGTCGGCCATCCGCACGTCGGGCCCCCTAGACCCGCGGGCCTGGGCGCCTGGGGACCGGCTGCCCGTCGTTCTGTGTCCCCCCTCACACTCCCGGGGCCCGTGGGAGCCGAGCCGAGGCCTGTCCAGGCTCCTGGACAGCGTCACCTGCCGCCCCCTGCGTGGCCGCCCTTGGCCTTGGGAATGCAGCGGTACCTGGCTCCACGTGGACCTCCTGGTCATTTCTCCCTGAAGCCACCGCTCAGGTGGCCCAGAGTGGGCGGGGCGGGGCCGATGCAGTTTCAGGAAGAGCCCTGCCGCGTGGGGAGCCAGGGGTGGCTGCTGCGGTGACGGTGACACTGCCCTTCCACATTACCTTGATCCTCCCTTTCCTTCCTGGCCCTCGCCCCCCTCCTGCTCTGGGGACAGACCTCAGTGTCCAACAAGACCGAAGCCCAGCGGGAGGGGGCGCTGGCCCACAGACGCCCACTGTGACCCAGGTCGCTGCCCGAAGCCCAGAGCCCTCCCTGCTCAGGCCACGGGCTCGGCCCGGGAGCCCCTTTGTCCCCAGCTCCACCGCGGAGAGGAACGGGCCCATCTCCTGGGAAGCTCTAGAGCCGTGCCCGGCCAGGCCAGCTCAGCGGGGTGGGGCGCGGGGGTCGGGGACCTGGGGGGAGGAGGCAGGGAGGGGAAGTCCCTCTTGGCGTCCTCCCCTCTGGTGGCCAGATTCCCAGAACAGGTGAGGGACTCGGGTCACACCCAGGGCGCGTAGGCCCGGCCGCGGTCCACAGCAGCCTTCCACCTACGTCACCACCCGCGACACCGGGCGGGGGGGGGTATCTGGGAGAGAGCAGGGGGGCTTCGGGGCTGGCCCTCGGGGCGGCCATCTCAGGATGGAGAAGAGCCGCGTCCATGCTGCTGCTGACTCTGGGGTCGCGGGCGGCAGGACAGTGTTTGAGGAGAGTTTGGGAGAAACTTCCTCAAAGGCGACACTAAAGCCCCTTTGGAGGAGCCGCGAACAGAAGCTGGGGGCGCGGAGGAGGCCCCAGCCCGGAGGAGGTCCAGGGCGGCCCCCCCCCACCGCCCGCTTCTGTGGCTGCAGTTTGTTAGAAAAACGAAGTAAACAGCCCCCAAACCCCAAACCCGTCTTGTTTTTGTTGTCTGGTTCGGGGGGACTGAGCTCTCCCGACCTGAGCCCCGTCCCTGGCCCTGTTCCCTGTTGATCTTGGGACAGGGTCTCCCTGAACTGTCTAAACTGCTTAGCGCCTCTGTTGCAGAGGCTGCCTTTGAACTCGTGAGTGATCCTCCTGCCTCAGCCTCCGGAGCCACTGGGATCCCAGGTGTGCGTCACCGCGCCTGCCCCAAACGTGTCTCTGAGGGATGATTGTGGAACCATCGGGAAGTGCCGCACTGGGCAAGGCTGCGTGGCGTTTGCCCAGCCTCCATCTGGTCTCCTCCCTTCCTGAAGAACCCCGGGGGCAGGCGCGTCGGAAATGTGCCCCGTGAAGATTCCTGATCCTCCAGCTGCCGCGGAATCCAGGGCGCGGAATCCAGGGCGCGGGTCGCCATTCTGGCTGAAGTACCCTGAGTGAGAGTCGGCTAGGACTTGCCCTGGGGGCTTTTCCTTTCCTAATACAGGCCCTGCCTCCTGTCCTGGGCTCTTTACTCCTCTGGGAGCCTTGATAAAGGGCAGGTGGCGCCGCAGCCATGCTGGGCCATCAGAATCTGTGGGCTCAGGATGATGAGGTGAGAGGTGCTTGGGCACTTGGGGGACCAGGAAGATGCTGCCTCATGATGGCCAAGGAAGTGAAACCCCACTGCGAGGTCTCGGCAGGAGGTTCAGATATCTCCTGATTGATGGGTGCACACAGTATGTGCTCCATAAAAGCCAACAACAGTGTCGCCCTTTGACAGGCTTCCGAGGTCTGAAGACGGCAGCCGCCTGCTGGGACATGCCTGGTGACTGCTTCTCAAGTCCAGCCCCTGGGCAAGCAGGCCAGTGTTCCGTCACCTGTCCAGGGCTTCTGACTGAAGCAGGGCATGGGGCTCTGTGGGCAGGAGGACAGGACCGTGGCTCGGGTGCCTTCTAAGGTCCCTTTGCTCAGGGTCCCCAGCACTGGGTGCCACTCCTTGCCAGGTGTGAGGCCCAGCGGGGCCGAGGCATGTCCTGCCCTGGGAGCCCTACGGGGGGACAGGGACGCGTGAGCACAGGAGGCCACCCTGGCCAGTCGGTGGCCAATCTGAGCGGCTGCACCTCGGGGTGGGGAGGGGTCCACCCACTGCCTGGCAGAAGGGCCGCTGGGTTCCTGCGGTCTCTGGCCTCACATGGTTGAGTGTCAGACGCGGCGACTTGGGCCCCGGCCTGTGCCTCGCGCCCTAACCAGACGCTCTTCCGGCCTCGGTGGGTCACGGTTCACGGGAGAAGGTCACGGTTAACGGCGAGGAGGCCCCCAACCATCAGGACATGAGACGCCAGCACACGGGGGACACCCGCTGCCCGGCTGTCCACGCCGTCCCTGCCCTCCTGCCATCCTGGCCTTCCACGGTGGCTGAGGGCCTGGCCCCCACCCTCCTCGGGAGCTGTGAGTGGCGGCTCCTCTCTCGCCCCAGCCTGTCCCTCGGGTCCCTCGCCAGCTGTCCCGGGGTCTCTGCCTCTCTGTGCGGTCAGGGGGCGGCTCAGACCTGCTTCCTTCAGCCGCTGCCCACGGCGTGCGCATCCGTGACCCCCGCTCGGCGTTGCCACATGTCCTGGCTGGACATTGAGACGCGCCTCCTGCCGGTCCCTCTCTGGGTCTGACTCTGCCCCTGGCTATTTGTTCCGCAGCTTGGAGCTTCTTCAGATGGGTTTCCATCGGTCATCCAGACCACACGTGCTAGCGGGCCGTGGTGGCCGACTGGTCACTCACGGAGCAGGACCTGGGCGGTGCCTCCGTCCCCTGGCCCCTCCACCACTGCTGGTCTCTCTCCTAGTGTCACGGGTCCCTTGACTCTGTCTTCCACACGTGAAAGGTGACTCGCGACCCCGACCTCTCGGTCCGTCTCCTGTCACTTGGCCGCTGCTCTCCACCTCCACCCGCTTCCCTGCAAATGACTAGTGCCTCTCCGTGGCTGAAGGGGACGCCACGTGCACCTGGACCGTCCTGCCTCTCCTGTGGGTGGACAGCTAGGCCGGCTCAGCCTGGCCACTGTGAACTGCTGCGTCAACGGGGTGTGCGGGTCCCTGGTGACGACCTTGATTCCTCAGGGTAAACCGGGGACCGGGCAGCTGGCCCATGGAGTGGCCCACGCCGGGCTCCCACGGTCACCGCCCTGACCTACCGTCCCACCAACCCCACACCCTCCGCGGCGCTTCTCCCCTTTGTGGCGTTGAGGCCGCCATCCTGACTGGACGGGGGGAGACCTGGGAGTCAGTCTCACGCCCCTAAT